>NC_052076.1:24513155-24814762 GCF_015852505.1 Tachyglossus aculeatus
GTAGGGATGGAGAGGAAAGGGCGGATCTTGGCAATGTTGCGGAGCTGAGACCGGCAGGTTTTGGTGACGGCTTGGATGTGAGGGGTGAATGAGAGAGCGGAGTCAAGGATGACACCAAGGTTGCGGGCTTGTGAGACGGGAAGGATGGTAGTGCCGTCAACAGGGATGGGAAAGTCAGGGAGAGGACAAGGCTTGGGAGGGACAAGGTTTGTGTCGGGCCGTGGTATAAGGAGTCCAGCCCACCGAGGCCTGGAATGACCACGTCGCCCCTGGCACACCTCGAGGAGCGGGCATCTTGCCCTGCGGCAGCACGGGCCTCACCCGCGAAACCACCGCCCCGCGGCCTGCTTCCTGTGGCAACAGGCGACCGGCTGCCCAAGAGGCAAGGCCTCTTCATCGTCATCATCAATCGTATTTATTGAGCGCTTACTATGTGCAGAGCACTGTACTAAGCGCTTGGGAAGTACAAATTGGCAACATATGGAGACAGTCCCTACCCAACAGTGGGCTCACAGTCTAAAAGGGGGAGACAGAGAACAAAACCAAACAGACTAACAAAAAGCGTTTGCGTGGGACGGAGCGGTGGTCAGTTCCGCTCTTGGCGGGAGGGTGTCTAGCGAGTATCCACCGGGGCTGCCCCCGCCGCTCCCTTCCGGCTGGGGGACGGGGATGGACACGTCAGCCCTCCGCCCCTCGGGGTTGTGACACAGAAACGACGGTTTGAGGAAATTGAGGAAACCGTCTTTGTGGGGAGCTGCGCACGTCTCCCTTCCCCACCCCCAGCCAACTGACAGGAACAGGGCCACTCAGTTACCTCATCTGTAAAATGGGGATGAAGGCTTTGAGCCCCCCGTGGGACAACCTGATCACCTTGTAACCTCCTCAGCGCTTAGAACAGTGCTTGGCACATAGTAAGCGCTTAATAAATGTCATTATACTCCCCTGCCCCCAGCCCAGCATCACGCCTCGACACGTGTGTGGTGAGCCCACCCTAGGGCCGGGGGGATGGGGGTGCCCAATGTCCCCACCACGACTCCACTGGGGGGTCCCCCGCAAATGGCGATTGTATCCACCCCCCAAGGGAGATGGCCCCTTGGCGTGGGTGTGTACTGGACGCCCCGCCGGTCGAGGACTTCCGGAAAAACCCACGGTGTCGGGGAGAAGGGGCCCCTGACGCTCAGCCACCCCCACCCCAGGCCTCAGTCATCCAGTTGGCCTTCCTTCCTCCTCCTCTTCCTCCTCTACCACCCCAAGTACGTGCGTCACCCAGAACTGGCAACGAGCTCAAACCACGCACAGAGACAGGCCCAAGCGCGGAAAGACGCACAGAGATGCAGAGCGATACGGAGCACTTTAATCCTCACTCCACCCCCGGGCCCGCAGGATTTATGTACACAGTAATAATAATGACGGCATTTATTAAGCGCTTACTCTGTGCAAAGCACCGTTCTAAGCGCCGGGGAGGTTACAAGGTGATCGGGTTGTCCCCCGGGGGGCTCACAGTCTTCATCCCCATTTTACAGGTGAGGGAACTGAGGCCCACAGAAGTCAAGTGACTCGCCCAAAGTCACCCAGCTGACAAGTGGCGGAGCTGGGATTTCAACCCGTGACCCCTGACTCCAAATAATAATAATAATAATAATAATAATAATAATAATAATAATAATGGCATTTCTTAAGCGCTTACTATGTGCAAAGCACTGTTCTAAGCAAAGTCCAAAGCCCGGGCTCTTTCCACCGAGCCACGCTGCTTCTCCTGCTTCTCCTACATCTATACCCCGCCGCTTCCCCCCGTCTGTGATTTATTTAACTGTCCATCTCTTCCCCTAGACTGTAAGATCCTTCATTCATTCATTCAATCGCATTTATTGAGTGCTTACTGTGTGCAGAGCACTGTACTAAGCACTTGGGAAGTCCAAGTTGGCAATATATAGAGACGGTCCCTACCCAACAGTGGGCTCACAGTCTAGAAGGGGGAGCCAGAAAGGGGCAGCTGTCCATGCCCATCATCATCATCATCATCAATCGTATTTATTGAGCGCTTACTATGCGCAGAGCACTGTACTAAGCGCTTGGGAAGTATCCCACTGCTCTGCCGGCCCAGGGCTTGCCGGAGGTCAGGGGTGCAGAACTTGGGTGGTGGGGCAGGGCTGAAGCCTAGTGGTTAGGGCCAGGAGGCTGCAAAGGGGCAAAATGGGGAAGGGTCAATCAATCAATCAATCGTATTTATTGAGCGCTTACTGTGTGCAGAGCACTGGACTAAGCGCTTGGGAAGTCCAAGATGGCACCATATAGAGACGGTCCCTACCCAACAGTGGGCTAACAGTCTAGAAAGGGGAGACAGAGAACAAAACCAAACGTACTAACAAAATAAAATTAATAGAATAGATATGTACAAGACAAAATAGCAGCCCACTCCCCGGGATTCTCCTAGCCCACCTGCAGTCTGGCGGCTGGAATTTCATTCATTCCTTCCATCGTATTTATTGAGCACTCACTGGACTAAGCGCTTGGGAAGTACAAGTTGGCAACAGATAGAGACGGTCCCTACCCAACAACGGGACTTCTGGCCCCAGGGCGGATGGAGGGGTCAAAGGACCCAACTCCCCCCGCCTCATTCATTTATTCATTCAATCGTATTTATTGAGCGCTTACAGTGTGCAGAGCACTGGACTAAGCGCTTGGGAAGTACAAGTTGGCAACAGATAGAGACGGTCCTTACCCAACAACGGGACTTCTGGCCCTAGGGCAGATGTAGGGGTCAAAGGACCCATCTCCCCCCGCCTCATTCATTTATTCATTCAATCGTATTTATTGAGCGCTTACAGTGTGCAGAGCACTGGACTAAGCGCTTGGGAAGTACATGTTGGCAACAGAGACGGTCCCTACCCAACAACAGGACTTCTGGCCCTAAGGCAGATGGAGGGGTCAATCAATCAATCAATCATATTTATTGAGCACTTACTGTGTGCAGAGCACTGTACTAAGCGCTCAAAGGACCCATCTCGCCCTGCCTCATTCATTTATTCATTCAATCGCATTTATTGAGCACTTACAGTGTGCAGAACACTGGACCAAGCGCTTGGGAAGTACATGTTGGCAATATATAGAGACGGTCCCTACCCAACAATGGGCTCACCTTCTAGAAGGGGGAGACAGACAACAAAACGAAACATATGGACAGGTGTCAAGTCGTCAGAACAAATAGAATGAAAGCTAGATGCACATCATTAACAAAATAAATAGAATATCATCATCAATCGTATTTATTGAGCACTTACTGTGTGCAGAGCACTGTACTAAGCGCTTGCTTAGTAAATAGTAAATAGTAGAACAGTAAATATGTACAAGTAAAATAGAGTAATAAATCTTTACAAACATATATACCCCACAGCTCTTAGAACAGTGCTTTGCACATAGTAAGCGCTTAACAAATACCATCATTATTATTCATTCATTCATTCAATCATATTTATTGAGCACTTACTGTGTGCAGAGCACTGTACTAAGTGCTTGGGAAGTCCAAGTTGGCAACATCTAGAGACAGTCCCTACCCAACAGTGAGCTCACAGTCTAGAAGACCATTATTATTATTATATACAGGTGCTGTGGGGAGGGGAAGGAGGTAGTGGGGGGGTGATGGGGAGGAGGAGAGGAAAAAGGGGGCTGAGTGTGGGAAGGCCTCCTGGAGGAGGTGAGCTCTCAGTAGAGGAGGAAGAGAGCTAGTTTGGGGGATCGTCATCATCAATCGTATTTATTGAGCACTTACTATGTGCAGAGCACTGTACTAAGCGCTTGGGAAGTACAAATTGGCAACATATAGAGACAGTCCCTACCCAACAGTGGGCTCATGTGCGGAGGGAGGGCATTCCGGGCCAGGGGGAGGACGGGGGCCGGGGACGGGCGAGAAGGAGGTCCAGTGAGGAGGTGAGTGGCGGCAGAGGAGCGGAGGGTGCGGGCCTCCTCCCCACACCGGTCCTCGCTGGCCGTGGGAGCCCGTCAGCTGGGCTAAATTTAGGCTCCATCAGCCAGAATAGCTCAGATGGTGCGCAAGTGGTAATTAGCAGCTGCTGCTCTGATGCAGCCCATCATCTGACAGAGAAGCAGGCTCTCCCCTGGCTGGGGGCCCTGGGGGTCAAAGGTCAGCGGACCCCGGCCATCACAGTGGTAAGCACCGGGATAAATCCCAGGCCTGGGGTTTCAGAAGGACCTGGGTCCTAATAATAATAATAATGGCATTTATTAAGCACTGTTCTAAGTGCTGGGGAGGTTACAAGGTGATCAGGTTGTCCCACGGGGGGCTCACAGTCTTCATCCCCATTTTACAGATGAGGGAACTGAGGCCCAGAGGAGTGAAGTGACTTGCCCAAAGTCACACAGCTGACAAGTGGCGGAGCCGGGATTTGAACCCATGACCTCTGACTCCAAAGCCCGGGCTCTTTCCACTGAGCCACGCTGCTTCTCTAATCCCCGCTATGTCACTTTACTGCTGGGTGACCTTGGGCAAGTCAACTTTTCTGGGCCTCAGTTGCGTCATCTATAAAAATGGGGATCATCATCATCATCAATCGTATTTATTGAGCGCTTACTATGTGCAGAGCACTGTACTAAGCGCTTGGGAAGTACTAATTGGCAACATATAGAGACAGTCCCTACCCAACAGTGGGCTCACAGTCTGAAAGGGGGATGAAGACTATGAGCCCTAGACTCAAAGACTCTAGACTGTGAGCCCACTGTTGGGTAGGGACCGTCTCTATATGTTGCCAACTTGGATTTCCCAAGCGCTTAGTACAGTGCTCTGCACACAGTAAGTGCTCAATAAATATGATTGATTGATAGGGACTGTATCCAATCTGATTAGCTTGTCTCCGTCCCAGCACTTAATACAGTCCCTGGCACACAGTAAGTTGTCCCACGTAATGGCATTTGTTAAGCACTTACTATGTGCAAAGCACTGTTCTAAGCGCTGGGGGGGATACAAGGTGATCAGGTTGTCCCACGGGGGGCTCACAGGCTTTATCCTCATTTTACAGATAACAGGCCCAGAGAAGTTAAGTGACTTGCTCAAGGTCACACAGCTGACAAGTGGCAGAGCAGGGATTAGAACTCATGACCTCTGGCTCCCAAGCCTGTGCTCTTTCCACTGAGCCATGCTGCTTCTCTGGGGCTCACACTCTTAATCCCCATTTTACAGACGAGGTAACTGAGGCACAGAGAAGTCAAGTGACTTGCCCCAAATCACACAGCTGACAAGGCTCAGTGGAAAGAGCCCGGGCTTTGGAGTCAGAGGTCATGGGTTCAAATCCCCGCTCTGCCACTTGTCAGCTGTGTGACTTTGGGCAAGTCACTTAACGTCTCGGAGCCTCAGTTCCCTCATCTGTAAAATGGGGATTAAGACTGTGAGCCCCACATGGGACAACCTGATTACTTTGTAATCAGAGAAGCAGCGTGGCTCAGTGGAAAGAGCATGGACTTTGGAGTCGGAGGTCATGGGTTCAAATCCCGGCTCTGCCAATTGTCAGCTGTGTGACCTTGGGCAAGTCACTTCACTTCTCTGGGCCTCAGTTACTTCATCTGTAAAATGGGGATTAAGACTGTGAGCCCCCCGTGGGACAACCTGATCACCTTGTAACCTCCCCAGCGCTTAGAACAGTGCTTTGCACATAGTAAGCGCTTAATAAATGCCTTTATTATTATTATTACTACCCCAGCGCTTAGGACAGTGCTCAGCACATAGTAAGCGCTTAACAAATACCAACATTATTATTATTATTAAGTGGCAGAGCAGCGGTTAGAGCCCATGACCTCTGGCTCCCAAGCCCAGGCCCTTTCCACTGAGCCACGCTGCTTCTCACCAGGCTCACCGTCTCGATCCCCATTTTGCAGATGAAGTAACTGAGGCCCAGAGAAGTGAAGTGACTTGCCCAAGGTCACACAGCAGACAAGTGGCGGAGCCGGGATGAGGACCCACGACCTCTGACTCCACTAAGTCATGCTGCTTCCCTACGACGCAACAATTAATAATAATGACGGCATTTATTCAGCGCTTACTATATGCAAAGCGTGCGCTGGGCTTTCCCAGCTGCTTAGTACAGTGCTGGGCGCTCAGTAAACGCTTAATAAATAGGACCGACTAGCTGGCTTCGTGCCCTGACCCAGCCCTATTCTCGGATGATATCATCAGTGGGTGGGCTGGGGTTGCAACTTTCCAGCTTCTCCTTCCTCCTGTCTATAAATCATTTCCGCGTCTGTCTCCCCCGCTCCGTTGCACGCTACTTGAAGGCAGAAATCATTTCTTCCTCCCCTAGATTAATAATAGCGGTATTTGTAAAGCGCTTACTCTGTGCCAAGCACTGTACTGAGCGCTCGGGTCGATAATAATAATAATGGTGGTATTTGTTGAGCGCTTACTACGTGCAAAACACTGTTCTAAGCGCTGGGGGGGGGATACAAGGTGATCAGGTTGTCAATCGATCAATCAGTCGTATTTATTGAGAGCTTACTGTGTGCAGAGCACTGTACTAAGCACCTGGGAAGTCCAAGTTGGCAACATATAGAGACAGTCCCTACCCAACAGTGGGCTCACAGTCTAAAAGGGGGAGGTTGTCCCACTTGGGGCTCACAGTCTTAATCCCCATTTTACAGATGAGGGAACTGAGGCACAGAGAAGTTAAGTGGCTTGCCCAAGTCCACACAGCTAAGTGGCAGAGCTGGGATTCGAACCCATGACCTCTGACTCCCAAGCCCTCGCTCTTTCCACTGAGCCACGCGGCTTCCCCTACTATGTGCCAAGCACTGTTCTAAGCACTGGGGGGATACACAGTAATCAGGTTGTCCCTTGGGGGGCTCACAGTCTTAATCCCCATTTTCCAGATGAGATAACTGAGGCCCAGAGAAGTGAAGTGACTTGCCCAAAGTCACCCAGCTGACAGTTGGCGGAGCCGGGATTTGAACCCATGACCTCAGACTCCAAAGCCCGGGCTCTTTTCCACTACTAAGCACAGGGGTAGATACAAGCAAATGGTGTTGGACACAGTCCCATCTTAATCACAATCTTAATCACAATCTTAATCCCCATTTTACAGATGAGGGAACTGAGGCCCAGAGAAGTGAAGTGACTTGCCCCAAGTCACACAGCTGACAATTGGCAGGGCCGGGATTCAAACAAATAATAATAATAATAATAATAATGATGGCATTTGTTAAGCGCTTACTATGTGCAAAGCACTGTTCTAAGCGCTGGGGGGGATACAATGGGATCAAGTTGTCCCACGTGGCGCTCCCAGTCTTAATCCCCATTTTACAGATGAGGTAACGGAGGCACAGAGAAGTGAAGCGACTCGCCCAAGATCACACAGCAGACAGGTGACAGAGCGGGGATTAGAACCCAGGTCCTTCTGACCCCCTGGCCTGTGCTCTATCCACTAGGCTACTCTGCTTACTCACCCAAGCGCTTAGTGATAATGAGCCTGTTATTGGGTCGGGACCGTCTCTCTATGTTGCCGACTTATACTTCCCAAGCGCTTAGTACAGTGCTCTGCACACAGTAAGCGCTCAATAAATACGATGGAATGAATTGTATAATGCCCTCATTATTCTAGACTGTGAGCCCACTGTTGGGTAGGGACTGTCTCTAGATGTTGCCAACTTGTACTTCCCAAGCGCTTAGTACAGTGCTCTGCACACAGTAAGCGCTCAATAAATACGATTGAATGTATGAATGAATGCCGGGGTGGTTCCCAAGGAGATCGGGTTGGACGCAGGCCTTGTCCCGCAGCGGGCTCTTACCATGTGTATTACTCTATTTATTTATTTATTTATTTATCTTATATTACTCTTTATTTACTTATTTTATTTGTGCATGTTTATTCTACTTATTTTATTTTGTTAATATGTTTTGTTTTGTTGTCTGTCTCCCCCTTCTAGACTGTTAACCCACTGTTGGGTAGGGACCGTCTCTATATGTTGCCTATTTACTTCCCAAGTGCTTAGTACAGTGCTCTGCACACAGTAAGCGCTCAATAAATACGATGGAATGAATGAATGCATAATCAATCGTATTTATTGAGCGCTTACTGTGTGCAGAGCACTGTACTAAGCGCTTGGGAAGTCCAAGTTGGCAACATATAGAGACGGTCCCTACCCAACAGTGGGCTCACAGTCTAGAATAATGAGGGCATTTAGTAAGCGCTTACAGAAGCAGCGTGGCTCAGTGGAAAGAGCCCGGGCTTTGGAGTCAGAGGTTGTGGGTTCGAATCCCGACTCCGCCGCAAGTCTGCTGTGTGACCTTGGGCAAGTCACTTCACTTCTCTGAGCCTCAGTTCCCTCATCTGTAAAAATGGGGATTAAGACTGTGAGCCCCCCGTGGGACAACTTGATCACATTGTATCCCCCCCAGCGCTTAGAACAGTGCTTTGCACATAGTAAGCGCTTAACAAATGCCATTATTATTATTATTATTATTATTTGTTCGAATCCCGGCTCTGCCAATTGTCAGCTGTGTGACTCGGGGCAAGTCACTTCACTTCTCTGGGCCTCAGTTCCCTCATCTGGAAAATGGGGATTAAGATTGTTAGCCCTCCGTAGGACAACCTGATCACCTTGTAATCTCCCCAGCGCTTAGAACAGTACTTTGCACATAGTAAGCGCTTAATAAATGCCATCATTATTATTATTATTATGTGCAAAGCACTGTTCTAAGCGCCGGGGAGGTAACAAGGGGGGCTCACAGTCTTCATCCCCATTTTGCAGCTACAGCGCTCAGCGCACGGCAAGTGCTCAATAAATACTGGCGAGGCACTCGATAAGCGTGACTGGTTGATTGACGGAGCTCGGCCAGGAGTCATCATCATCAATTGTATTTATTGAGCGCTTACTGTGTGCACAGCACTGTACTAAGCGCTTGGGAAGTACAAGTTGGCAACATATAGAGACAGTCCCTACCCAACAGTGGGCTCACAGTCTAAAAGTAATAATAATTTTCTAGATGAGGGAACTGCGGCCCGGAGAAGCGAAGTGACCTGCCCACAGTCGCACAGCTGACAAGTGGTGGAGCCGGGATTTGAACCCACGACCTCTGACTCCAAAGCCTGGGCTCTTTCCACTGAGCCACGCCGCTTCTCTATATAATGGCATTTATTAAGCGCTTACTATGTGCAAAGCACTGTTCTAAGCACTGGGGAAGTTAGAAGGTGATCAGATAATAATAATAATAATAATGGCATTTATTAAGCGCTTACTATGTGCAAAGCACTGTTCTAAGCGCTGGGGAAGTTACAAGGAGATCAGGTTGTCCCACGTGGGGCTCGCAGTCTTCATCCCCATTTTACAGATGAGGGAACTGAGGCCCAGAGAAGTAACTTGCCCAACAGCGGCGGAGCCGGGATTTGAACCCAGACCTCTGTCTCCAAAACCCGGGCTCTTTTCCACTGAGCCACAAAACATGGAAGTTACAAGGTGATCAGGTTGTCCCACGTGGGGCTCGCGGTCTTCATCCCCATTTTACAGATGAGGGAACCGAGGCCCAGAGAAGTAACTTGCCCAACAGCGGCGGAGCCCGGATTTGAACCCAGACCTCTGCCTCCAAAACCCGGGCTCTTTTCCACTGAGCCACAAAACGTAAGTTTCGTGCAGGCCCGAGCAGGCAGCCGAGCGGGCCTGAGCCACGGCCGAGGAGGAACGGGTGAGCACGTCGATCAATCCATCAATCAATCGCATTTATTGAGCGCTTACTGTGTGCAGAGCACTGTACTAAGCGCTTGGGAAGTACAAGTTGGCAACATATAGAGACGGTCCCTACCCAATAGTGGGCTCACAGTCTAAAAGTAATAATAAGTTTCCAGATGAGGGAACTGCGGCCCGGAGAAGTGAAGTGACTTGCCCAAAAGTCGCACAGCTGACAAGTGGCGGAGCCGGGATTTGAACCCACGACCTCTGACTCCAAAGCCCGGGCTCTTTCCACTGAGCCACACTGCTTCTCTATATAATGGCATTTATTAAGCGCTTACTATGTGCAAAGCACTGTTCTAAGCGCTGGGGAAGTTAGAAGGTGATCAAGTAATAATAATAGTAATGGCATTTATTAAGCGCTTACAATGTGCAAAGCACTGTTCTAAGCGCTGGGGAAGTTACAAGGTGATCAGGTTGTCCCACGTGGGGCTCGCAGTCTTCATCCCCATTTTACAGATGAGGGAACTGAGGCCCAGAGAAGTAACTTGCCCAACAGCGGCGGAGCCCGGATTTGAACCCAGACCTCTGCCTCCAAAGCCCGGGCTCTTTTCCACTGAGCCACAAAACATGGAAGTTACAAGGTGATCAGGTTGTCCCACGTGGGGCTCGCGGTCTTCATCCCCATTTTACAGATGAGGGAACCGAGGCCCAGAGAAGTAACTTGCCCAACAGCGGCGGAGCCGGGATTTGAACCCAGACCTCTGCCTCCAAAACCCGGGCTCTTTTCCACTGAGCCACAAAACGCAAGTTTCGTGCAGGCCCGAGCAGGCAGCCGAGCGGGCCTGAGCCACGGCCGAGGAGGAACGGGTGGGCACGTCAATCAATCCATCAATCAATCATATTTATTGAGCGCTTACTGTGTGCAGAGCACTGTACTAAGCGCTTGGGAAGTACAAGTTGGCAACATATAGAGACAGTCCCTACCCAATAGTGGGCTCACAGTCTAAAAGTAATAATAATTTTCCAGATGAGGGAACTGCGGCCCGGAGAAGTGAAGTGACTTGCCCACAGTCGCATAGCTGACAAGTGGCGGAGCCGGGATTTGAACCCACGACCTCTGACTCCAAAGCCCGGGCTCTTTCCACTGAGCCACGCCGCTTCTCTATATAATGGCATTTATTAAGCGCTAACTATGTGCAAAGCACTGTTCTAAGCAGTGGGGAAGTTAGAAGGTGATCAGGTAATAATAATAATAATAATAATGGCATTTATTAAGCGCTTACTATGTGCAGAGCACTGTTCTAAGCGCTGGGGAAGTTACAAGGTGATCAGGTTGTCCCACGTGGGGCTCGCGGTCTTCATCCCCATTTTACAGATGAGGGAACTGAGGCCCAGAGAAGTAACTTGCCCAACAGCGGCGGAGCCCGGATTTGAACCCAGACCTCTGCCTCCAAAGCCCGGGCTCTTTTCCACTGAGCCACAAAACATGGAAGTTACAAGGTGATCAGGTTGTCCCACGTGGGGCTCGCGGTCTTCATCCCCATTTTACAGATGAGGGAACCGAGGCCCAGAGAAGTAACTTGCCCAACAGCGGCGGAGCCGGGATTTGAACCCAGACCTCTGCCTCCAAAACCCGGGCTCTTTTCCGCAGAGCCACAAAACGTAAGTTTCGTGCAGGCCCGAGCAGGCAGCCGAGCGGGCCTGAGCCACGGCCGAGGAGGAACGGGTGGGCACGTCGATCAATCCATCAATCAATCATATTTATTGAGCGCTTACTGTGTGCAGAGCACTGTACTAAGCGCTTGGGAAGTACAAGTTGGCAACATATAGAGACGGTCCCTACCCAATAGTGGGCTCACAGTCTAAAAGTAATAATAAGTTTCCAGGTGAGGGAACTGCGGCCCGGAGAAGTGAAGTGACTTGCCCAAAAGTCGCACAGCTGACAAGTGGCGGAACCGGGATTTGAACCCACGACCTCTGACTCCAAAGCCCGGGCTCTTTCCACTGAGCCACACTGCTTCTCTATATAATGGCATTTATTAAGCGCTTACTATGTGCAAAGCACTGTTCTAAGCGCTGGGGAAGTTCGAAGGTGATCAAGTAATAATAATAGTAATGGCATTTATTAAGCGCTTACAATGTGCAAAGCACTGTTCTAAGCGCTGGGGAAGTTACAAGGTGATCAGGTTGTCCCACGTGGGGCTCGCAGTCTTCATCCCCATTTTACAGATGAGGGAACTGAGGCCCAGAGAAGTAACTTGCCCAACAGCGGCGGAGCCGGGATTTGAACCCAGACCTCTGCCTCCAAAACCCGGGCTCTTTCCCACTGAGCCACAAAACGTAAGCTTCGTGCAGGCCCGAGCAGGCAGCCGAGCGGGCCTGAGCCACGGCCGAGGAGGAACGGGTGGGCACGTCGATCAATCCATCAATCAATCGCATTTATTGAGCGCTTACTGTGTGCAGAGCACTGGACTAAGCGCTTGGGAAGGCCAAGTTGGCAACACATAGAGACGGTCCCTACCCAACAGTGGGCTTCCAGTCTAAAAGTTGGGCCCTCCTTCTCACACCCCGGTGGGCCAAGCGAGGCCGGGCATCGGTCCGCCCCGGGGCCCGCCGAGGCCCTCAACTTTCTGCTCCTGCCCCACACCCTACATTTCCTGTTATTGTCTACACTGCGCTGAACTCCTCCTCCGGGCCTCCCCACGGTTAATACAGTTACCCTGCCCTCCCCCATCGCCCCGTTTCGGAGTGGACCGGCTCCCCCGCCCACGCTGTGGTTTCCGGCTGCTCTTCTCTCGGTCCCCAGAACTGGAGGGACGGGAGCCAGGAACACCACCGGAGCCTCCCCTCAGCGAAAACCTCCATTCACTCCTTCATTCGATCGTATTTACCGAGCGCTTACTGTGTGCGGAGCACTGGACTAAGCGCTTGGGAAGTACAAGAGGGATGATCCCTAATAATGATAATAATCATGATGTGCAAAGCATTCATTCAGTTGTATTTATTGAGCGCTTACTGTGAGCAGAGCACTGGACTAAGTGCTTGGGAAGTACAAGAGAGATGGTCCCTAATAATAATAATAATCATGGTGTGCAAAGCATTCATTCAGTTGTATTTATTGAGCGCTTACTGCGTGCGGAGCACTGGACTAAGCGCTTGGGAAGTACAAGAGGGATGGTCCCTAATAATAATAATAATCATGGTGTGCAAAGCATTCATTCAGTTGTATTTATTGAGCGCTTACTGTATGCAGAGCACTGGACTAAGCGCTTGGGAAGTACAAGAGAGATGGTCCCTAATAATAATAATAATAATCATGGCATTTATTAAGTGCTTACTATGTGCAAAGCATTCATTCAATTGTATTTATTGAGTGCTTACTGTGTGCAGAGCACTGGACTAAGCGCTTGGGAAGTACAAGAGAGATGGTCCCTAATAATAATACTAATCATGGCATTTATTAAGTGCTTACTATGTGCAAAGCATTCATTCAATTGTATTTATTGAGTGCTTACTGTGTGCAGAGCACTGGACTAAGCACTTGGGAATCAATCAGTCAATCGTATTTATTGAGCGCTTACTGTGGGCAGAGCACTGGACTAAGCGCTTGGGAAGTACAAGAGAGATGGTCCCTAATAATAATACTAATCATGGCATTTATTAAGTGCTTACTATGTGCAAAGCATTCATTCAGTTGTATTTATTGAGTGCTTACTGTGAGCAGAGCACTGGACTAAGCGCTTGGGAAGTACAAGAGAGATGGTCCCTAATAATACTAATCATGGCATTTATTAAGCGCTTACTGTGTGCAAAGCATTCATTCAGTTGTATTTATTAAGCGCTTACTGCATGCAGAGCACTGGACTAAGCACTTGGGAATGAATCAATCAATCAATCGTATTTATTGAGTGCTTACTGTGGGCAGAGCACTGGACTAAGCGCTTGGGAAGTACAAGAGAGATGGTCCCTAATAATAATAATAATAATCATGGCATTTATTAAGTGCTTACTATGTGCAAAGCATTCATTCAGTTGTATTTATTGAGTGCTTACTGTGTGCAGAGCACTGGACTAAGCGCTTGGGAAGTACAGGAGAGATGGTCCCTAATAATAATAATAATGATAATGGCATTTATTAAGTGCTTACTATGTGCAAAGCATTCATTCAGTTGTATTTATTGAGTGCTTACTGTGTGCAGAGCACTGGACTAAGCACTTGGGAATCAATCAATCAATCAATCATATTTATTGAGCACTTACTGTGTGCAGAGCACTGGACTAAGCGCTTGGGAAGTACAAGAGAGATGGTCCCTAATAATAATAATAATCATGGCATTTATTAAGCTCTTACTATGTGCAAAGCATTCATTCAGTTGTATTTATTGAGCGCTTACTGTATGCAGAGCACTGTACTAAGCACTTGGGAATCAATCACTCAATCGTATTTATTGAGTGCTTACTGTGTGCAGAGCACTGGACTAAGCACTTGGGAATCAATCAATCAATCGTATTTATTGAGCGCTTACTGTGTACAGAGCACTGGACTAAGCGCTTGGGAAGTACAAGAGAGATGGTCCCTAATAATAATGATAATCATGGCATTTATTAAGTGCTTACTATGTGCAAAGCATTCATTCAATTGTATTTATTAAGTGCTTACTGTGTGCAGAGCACTGTACTAAGCACTTGTGCATCAATCACTCAATCGTATTTATTGAGTGCTTACTGTGTGCAGAGCACTGGACTAAGCACTTGGGAATCAATCAATCAATCGTATTTATTAAGCGCTTACTGTGTGCAGAGCACTGGACTAAGCACTTGGGAATCAATCAATCAATCAATCGTATTTATTGAGCGCTTACTGTGGGCAGAGCACTGGACTAAGTGCTTGGGAAGTACAAGAGAGATGGTCCCTAATAATAATAATAATAATCATGGCATTTATTAAGCGCTTACTATGTGCAAAGCATTCATTCAGTTGTATTTATTGAGCGCTTACTGTGTGCAGAGCACTGGACAAAGCACTTGGGAATCAATCAATCAGTCGTATTTATTGAGCGCTTACTGTGTGCAGAGCACTGGACTAAGCACTTGGGAATCAATCAATCAATCAATCGCATTTATTGAGCGCTTACTGTGTACAGAGCACTGGACTAAGCGCTTGGGAAGTACAAGAGAGATAGTCCCTAATAATAATAATAATAATAATAATAATAATGGCATTTATTAAGTGACCCTTGGTCCCTTGGTGACCTCATTCGCTCCCACGGCTTCAACTATCATCTCTCCGCTGATGCCACCCAGATCTCCATCTCTGCCCCTGCTCTCTCCCCCTCCCTCCGGGCTCGCATCTCCTCCTGCCTTCAGGACATCTCCATCTGGATGTCCGCCCGCCACCTAAAGCTCAACATGTCCAAGACTGAGCTCCTTGTCTTCCCTCCCAAACCCTGCCCTCTCCCTGACTTTCCCATCACTGTTGACGGCACTACCATCCTTCCCGTCTCACAAGCCCGCAAACTTGGTGTCATCCTCGACTCCGATCTCTCGTTCACCCCTCACATCCAAGCCGTCACCAAAACCTGTCGGTCTCACCTCCGCGACATTGCCAAGATCCACCCTTTCCTCTCCATCCATACCGCTACACTGCTCGTTCAAGCTCTCATCCTCTCCCGTCTGGACTACTGCATCGGCCTTCTCTCTGATCTCCCATCCTCGTGTCTCTCCCCACTTCAATCCATACTTCATGCTGCTGCCCAGATTATCTTTGTCCAGAAACGCTCTGGGCATATCACTCCCCTCCTCAAAAATCTCCAGTGGCTCCCAATCAATCTGCGCATCAGACAGAAACTCCTCACCCTGGGCTTCCAGGCTGTCCATCCATCCCCTGGCCCCCTCCTACCTCACCTCCCTTCTCTCCTCGTCCATCACAGCCCGCACCCTCCGCTCCTCCGCCGCTAATCTCCTCACCGTACCTCGTTCTTGCCCGTCCCGCCATCGACCCCCGGCCCACATCATTCCCCAGGCCTGGAATTCCCTCCCTCTGCCCATCCGCCAAGCTACCTCTCTTCCTCCCTTCAAGGCCCTGCTGAGAGCTCCATGTGGGAAAGTTGAGAGTGCCTGCCCTCATTATCTCGTATCTATCCCAGCACTTAGTACAGTGCTCGGTACATAGTAAGCACCTCAAAGCAGCATGGCTCAGTGGAAAGAGCCCGGGCTTTGGAGTCCGAGGTCACGGGTTCAAATCCCCGCTCCGCCACTTGTCAGCTGGGTGACTTTGGGCAAGTCCCTTCACTCCTCTGGGCCTCAGTTCCCTCATCTGGAAAATGGGGATGAAGACTGCGAGCCCTCCGTGGGACAACCCGATCACCTTGTAACCTCCCAAGGGCTTAGAACAGTGCTTGGCACATAGTAGGCGCTTAATAAATGCCGTCATTATTATTATATTATTAAATACCACGATTATTATCATCATCATCATCATCATCAATCGTATTTATTGAGCGCTTACTGTGTGCAGAGCACTGGACTAAGCGCTTGGGAAGGCCAAGTTGGCAACATCTAGAGACAGTCCCTACCCAACAGTGGGCTCACAGTCTGAAAGTTTGATGATCATCATCATCAATCGTATTTATTGAGCGCTTACTGTGTGCAGAGCACTGGACTAAGCGCTTGGGAAGGCCAAGTTGGCAACATCTAGAGACGGTCCCTACCCAACAGGGGGGTCACAGTCTAAAAAGGGGGAGGCACAGAACAAAACCAAGCAGACTAACAAAATAAAATCAATAAAATTGATATGTACAAGTAAAATAAATAAATAAATAAATAAATGACTGAATGAATGAATAAATAAATAAATAAATAGATAAATAAATGAATAGATAGATAGATAGATAGATAAATAAATAAATAAATGCCTGAATGAATGAATAAATAAATAAATACATAAATAAATAAATGGATAGATAAATAAATAAATAAATAAATAAATGCCTGAATGAATGAATAAATAAATAGATAAATCGATAAATAAATAAATGACTGAATGAATAAATAAATAAATAAATAGATAAATAAATAAATAAATAAATGCCTGAATGAATGAATAAATAAATAAATAGATAAATAAATAAATAGATAAATAAATAAATGGATAGATAAATAAATAAGTAAATGCCTGAATGAATGAATAAATAAATAGATAAACTGATAAATAAATAAATAAATAAATGAGTGAATGAGTGAATGAATAAATAAATAAAGTAATAAATAAAGTAATAATTATTATCTGGGAAGGGGAGATTCCAGGACTGGTTGCACCTCCGGAAGTTGGATTGTCCTGGTGTGGACTGGGCGGGCACCGGCCTGATGCCAACTCAGACCCCCACCAACCCCCCAGTACCACCCGCCCCAGGAGAAACTTCCTCCTCTGCCCTCATTCGCCCAGTTAGGGGAATCTGGAGGAAAAGGAAGCAGATGGGCGGCCAGTTCACTCCCTCCCTGCCCGCCTGCCATCTCAGCAGGGCCCCTGGAGACCCCCCCCTTTCTAAAGGGCCTCCAACCCCCAGCTGCTCACGGGGCCGTCTGTGGGAGTCACAAGGACCTGGGTTCTAATCTCTGCTCCTCCACATGTCCACTATGTGACCTTGGGTACGTCGCTTCACTTCTCTGTGCCTCAGTTACCTCATCTGTAAAATGGTGGCTCGTTCATTCATTCATCATCATCATCATCAATCGTATTTATTGAGCGCTTACTATGTGCAGAGCACTGTACTAAGCGCTTGGGAAGTCCAAATTTGCCACATAAATTTGCAACATTGGCATTCATTGAGCGCTTACTGCGTGCAGAGTCTCTTCAGCGTGGCTCAATGGAAAGAGCCCGGGCTTTGGAGTCAGAGGTCATGGGTTCGCATCCCGACTCCGCCACATGTCTTCTGTGTGACCTTGGGCAAGTCACTTAACTTCTCTGAGCCTCAGTTACCTCATCTGTAAAATGGGGATGATGACTGTGAGCCCCACGTGGGACAACCTGATCACCCCTAGCGCTTAGACCAGTGCTTTGCCATCATTGCCAAATGCCATTATTATCTTTTAGACTGTGAGCCCACTGTTGGGTAGGGACCGTCTCTAGATGTTGCCAACTTGGACTTCCCAAGCGCTTAGTCCAGTGCTCTGCACACAGTAAGCGCTCAATAAATACGATTGATGATGATGATGCAGAGCAGTGTACTAAGCGCTTGGGAAGTCCAAGTTGGCAACATCTAGAGACGGTCCCTACCCAACAGTGGGCTCACAGTCTAGAAGGGGGAGACAGACAACAAAACAAAACATATTAAGAAAATAAAATAAATAGAATAAATATGTACAAATAAAATAGAGTAATAAATACATACAAACATAAGTACATATATACAGGTGCTGTGGGGAGGGGAAGGAGGTAAGGCGGGGGGACGGAGAGGGGGAGGAGGGGGAGAGGAAGGAAAGGGCTCAGTCTGGGATTAATAATAATGCCATTTATTAAGCGCTTACTACGTGCAAAGCACCATTCTAAGCGCTGGGGAGGTTAGAAGGTGATCAGGTTGTCCCACGGGGGGCTCCCAGTCTTCATCCCCATTTTATAATAATAATAATAATGATAGCATTTATTAAGCACTTACTATGTACAAAGCACCGTTCTAAGCACTGGGGAGGTTACAAGGTGATCAGGTTGTCCCACGTGGGGCTCACATTCTTAATCCCCATTTTCCAGATGAGGGAACTGAGGCCCAGAGAAGTGAAGTGACTCGCCCAAAGTCACCCAGCTGACAATTGGCAGAGCCGGGATTTGAACCCATGACCTCTGACTCCAAAGCCCGGGCTCTTTTCCACTGAGCCACGCCGCTTCTCTAAGACCGTGAGCACTATGTGGGACAGGGACTGTGTCCAACCTGATTAACTTGTATCTGCCACAGCGCTTAGAACACTGCTTGGCACATAGGAAGCACTTAACAAGTACCATCATTTTTATTATTAGTTGTGGGGGAAAATCACCCCACAATAATCCTCTAGACTGTAAACTTATTATGGTCAGGGAATGTGCCTACTAATTCTGTTGGACTGTACTCTCCCAAGTGTTTAGTACAGTGCTCTGCATATAGTAAGCGCTCAATATTATTAGAACAGTTTAGAACACTGTTTGGCACATAATAAGCACTTAACAAGTACCATAATTTTTATTATTATTTGTGGGGGAAAATCACCCCGTAATAATCCTCTAGACTGTAAACTTATTATGGTCAGGGAATGTGCCTACTAATTCTGTTGGATTGTACTCTCCCAAGTGTTTAGTACAGTGCTCTGCATATAGTAAGCGCTCAATATTATTAGAAAAGTTCGGAACACTGTTTGGCACATAATAAGCACTTAACAAGTACCATAATTTTTATTATCTGTGGGGGAAAATCACCCCATAATAATCCTCTAGACTGTAAACTTATTATGGTCAGGGAATGTGCCTACTAATTCTGTTGGATTTTACTCTCCCAAGTGTTTAATACAGTGCTCTGCATATAGTAAGCGCTCAATACTATTAGAACAGTTTAGAACACTGGCACATAATAAGCACTTAACAAGTACCATCATTTTCATTATCTGTGGGGGAAAATCACCCCATAATAATCCTCTGGACTGTAAACTTATTATGGTAAGGGAATGTGCCTACTAATTCTGTTGGATTGTACTCTCCCAAGTGTTTAGTACAGTGTTCTGCATATAGTAAGCACCTACTAATTCTGTTGGACTGTACTCTCCCAAGTGTTTAGTACAGTGCTCCGCATATAGTAAGCGCTCAATATTATTAGAACAGTTTAGAACACTGTTTGGCACATAATAAGCACTTAACAAGTACCATCATTTTTATTATTATTTGTGGGGGAAAATCACCCCATAATAATCCTCTAGACTGTAAACGTATTATGGTCAGGGAATGTGCCTACTTAATTCTGTTGGATTGTACTCTCCCAAGTGTTTAGTACAGTGCTCTGCATATAGTAAGCGCTCAATATTATTAGAACAGTTTAGAACACTGTTTGGCACATAATAAGCACTTAAGTACCATCATTTTTATTATTATTTGTGGGGGAAAATCACCCCATAATAATCCTCTAGACTGTAAACTTATTCTGGTCAGGGAATGTGCCTACTAATTCTGTTGGATTGTACTCTCCCAAGTGTTTAGTACAGTGCTCTGCATATAGTAAGCGCTCAATATTATTAGAACAGTTGGAACACTGTTTGGCACATAATAAGCACTTAACAAGTACCATAATTTTTATTATCTGTGGGGGAAAATCACCCCATAAGAATCCTCTAGACTGTAAACGTATTATGGTCAGGGAATGTGCCTACTTAATTCTGTTGGATTGTACTCTCCCAAGTGTTTAGTACAGTGCTCTGCGCACATAGTAAGCGCTCAATAAATACGATTGATGATGATGATATAGTAAGCGCTCAATATTATTAGAACAGTTTAGAACACTGTTTGGCACATAGTAAGCAGTTAACAAGTACCATAATTTTTATTATTATTTGTGGGGGAAAATCACCCCATAATAATCCTCTAGACCATAAACTTATTACGGTCAGGGAATGTGCCTACTTAATTCTGTTGGATTGTACTCTCCCAAGTGTTTAGTACAGTGCTCCGCGTATAGTAAGCTCCTACTAATTCTGTTGGATTGTACTCTCCCAAGTGTTTAGTACCGTGCTCTGCTTACTATAAAGTAAGCACTCAATTATTATTATTAATAAATACCATTGATGGTGATGATAATAATAATAATAATAATGATGGCATTTATTAAGCGCTTACTACAGCACTGCCCCCGGGCCCTGTCTGTCCTTTCTCCCAGGAAGCGTGCAAACTCTGAACTCCACCAGGACTCCAGGCCCACCCTCTCTGCTGCCTTCGTATCAACGAGGAGCAACATGGCCTAGTAAAAGCAGCGTGGCTCGGTGGCAAGAGCCCGGGCTTTGGAGTCAGAGGTCATGGGTTTGAATTCTGGCTCTGCCACTTGTCAGCTGGGTGACTTTGGGCAAGTCACTTCACTTCTCTGGGCCTCAGTTCCATCATCTGGAAAATGGGGATTAAGACTGTGAGCCCCACGTGGGACAACCTGATCACCTTGTAACCTCCCCAGCGCTTAGAACAGAGCTTTGCACATAGTAAATGCTTAATAAATGCCATTATTATTATTATTCTCTGTGCCTCAGTTACCTCATCTGGAAAATGGGGATTAAGACCGTGAGCCCCAGGTGGGACAACCTGATTACCTTGTTTCCCCCCACAGTGCTTAGAACAGTGCTTGGCACATAGTAAGCGCTCATAGCCCACTGTTGGGTAGGGACTGTCTCTATATGTTGCCAACTTGTACTTCCCAAGCGCTTAGTACAGTGCTCTGCACACAGTAAGCGCTCAATAAATACGATTGATTGATTGATTATGCCATCATTATTATTAAAAGGAGCACAGGCCTGGAAATCAGAGGACCCGGGTTCTAATCCCTGCTCCATCACTTCTTACTTTGTGACCTTGGGCGAGCACTTAACCTATCTTAGCCTATTGAGAAGCAGCATGGCTCAATGGAAAGAGCCCGGGCTTTGGAGTCAGAGGTCGTGGGTTCGAATTCCGGCTCCGCTACATGTCTACTGTGTGACCTTGGGCAAGTCACTTCACTTCTCTGGGCCTCAGTTCCCTCATCTGTAAAATGGGGATGAAGACTGTGAGCCCCACGTGGGACAACCTGATCACCTTGTATCCCCCCAGAGCTTAGAACAGTGCTTTGCACATAGTAAGTGCTTAACAAATGCCATTATTATTATTATTATTATTATTTATCTGGGCCTCTGTTTCCCCCACTGTAAAATGGGGATTCAATACCTGTTCTCCTTCCCCCTGAGATTGTGAGCCCCATGTGGGACAGGGACTGTGTCTGACCTGATTAACTTGAATCTACCCCAGTGTTCAGAATAATAATAATAATAATAATGGCATTTATTAAGCACTTACTAAGTGCAAAGCACTGTTCTAAGCGCTGGGGAGGTTACAAGGTGATCAGGTTGTCCCACGTGAGGCTCACAGTCTTAATCCCCATTTTACAGATGAGGTAACTTTGGCTCAGAGAAGTGAAGTGACTCGCCCAAGGTCACACAGCAGACATGTGGTGGAGTCGGGATTCGAACCCATGACCTCTGACTCCAAAGCCCGGGCTCTTTCCACTGAGCCATGCTGCTCCAGAACAATGCTTGGCCCAAAAGTGCTTGACATTCGCTCATTCAATCGTATTTATTGAGCGCTTACTGTGTGCAGAGCACTGTACTAAGCGCTTGGAAAGTACCAATTGACAAATTCCTTAATCATCATCACCCCCTGGAACCCGCGGCGAGGTGGGTGGGGGTTATAGAGAAGCAGCCCATGACCTACTGGAAAAAAAGCCAGGCTTGAGAGTCAGAGGATTCCCAGCTCTGCTACTTGCCGGCTGGGTGACCTTGGACAAGTCACTTACCCGTGCTTCAGTTTCCTCAACTATAAAATGAAGATTCAATACTGAAACCGTGAGCCCCATGTGGGACAGGGACCGTCTCTGACCTGCTTAGCATAGAAAAGCAGCGTGGCTCAGTGGAAAAGAGCCCAGGCTTTGGAGTCAGAGGTCGTGGGTTCAAATCCCAGCTCTGCCCATTGTCAGCTGTGTGACTTGGGGCAAGTCACTTCACCTCTCTAGGTCTCAGTTCCCTCATCTCTAAAATGGGGATGAAGGCTGTGAGCCCCCCCATGGGACCACCTGATCACCTTGTCATCATCAATCGTATTTATTGGGCGCTTACTGTGTGCAGAGCACTGTACTAAGCGCTTGGGAAGTACAAGTTGGCAACACATAGAGACGGTCCCTACCCAACAGTGGGCTCACAGTCTAAAAGTCCTGTAACCTCCCCAGCGCTTAGAACAGTGCTTGCACATCGTAAGCGCTTAATAAATGCTATTATTATTATTATTATAAAATGGGGATGAAGAAGGTGAGCCCCCTTCTTAAATATCTTTAAGAATAGAATAAATTAAAAGGAAAAAACCCCTCTCCAGGAGCAGAAGCCTCTCCTTTCTCAGAGCGGTTGCTAAGGCAGCAAATCTTTGGCTGTCGCCCCGTCCCCTCCGTCCCCCAGCTCCGTTTTAAGCGGCAGCAATGACACCCCTCTTATTCCTGTGCTTAGTACAGTGCTCTGCACATAGTAAGCGCTCAATAAATACGATTGATGATGATTCCTGGACATCAGGGAAGGTAAGGGCCTGCTCAGGGACGCCCTTCCCAACCCATCCCGGTCAGGACCAGCGAGATCTGGGGGGAAAAATTGGGAAGGGGGCGGCGGGGACAACTGGGGGGTGGGTGGGAGGAAAGTTCATTAAGCAGATGCAGCGGGAAGGGCAGAGGCTGGGCAGAAGGCGGCCCGGCTGCTTCGGGTGTGGATGGCAGATAATAATAATAATGATGGCATTTATTACTCTATTTATTTATTTATTACTCTATTTATTTATTACTCTATTTATTTATTTATTACTCTATTTATTTATTACTCTATTTATTTATTGCTCTATTTATTTATTTATTTTACTAATTGCTCTATTTATTTATTTATTTATTTTGCCTATTACTCTATTTATTTATTGCTCTATTTATCATCATCATCATCATCAATCGTATTTATTGAGCGCTTACTATGTCCAGAGCACTGTACTAAGCGCTTGGGAAGTACAGATTGGCAACCTATAGAGACAGTCGCTACCCAACAGTGGGTTCACAGTCTAAAAGGGGGAGACAGAGAACCAAACCAAACATACTAACAAAATAAAATAAGTAGAATAGATATGTACAAATAAAATAAATAAATAAATAAATAGAGTAATGAATATGTACAAACATATATACATATTTATTTATTTTACTTATTACTCATTTATTTATTTATTTATTTTACTTATTCCTCTATTTATTTGTTTATTTATTTACTTTGCTTGTACATATCTATTCTATTTATTTTATTTTGTTAGTATGTTTGGTTGTGTTCTCTGTCTCCCCCTTTTAGACTGTGAGCCCACTGTTGGGTAGGGACTGTCTCTAGATGTCGCCAATTTGTACTTCCCAAGCGCTTAGTGCAGTGCTCTGCACATAGTAAGTGCTCAATAAATACGATTGATTGATTGATTGATTGATTGGGTTGGGGGCTGTGGGCTGAGACCACAAGCTCCTCGAGGGCCAGGGGGACTCCACACACAGTAAGCGCTCAATAAATACGATTGATGATGATAATCATCAAACTTTTAGACTGTGAGCCCACTGTTGGGTAGGGACTGTCTCTAGATGTTGCCAATTTGTACTTCCCAAGCGCTTAGTCCAGTGCTCTGCACATAGTAAGCGCTCAATAAATACGATTGATTGCTGATGATGATTTGTTAAGCGCTTACTACGTGCAAAGCACTGTTCTAAGCGCTGAGGGGGATACAAGGTGATCAGGTTGTCCCACGCGGGGCTCACAGTCTTAATCCCCCTTTTCCAGATGAGGTCACTGAGGCTCAGAGAAGTGACTTGCCCAAGGTCACACAGCAGGCATGTGGCGGAGCTGGGATTCGAACCCACGACCTCTGACTCCAAAGCCCGGGCTCTTTCCACTAAGCCACGCTGCTTCTCATGAGAGATGAGTGGGCAAGTCTGACCTCATCGGTACAACATCTTCCCGTCTTTCACTTGGGAGATTTTATAAGGGTCAAATGCCTTTTTTAATATGAATGTGCTGTAAAAATAAAAATATTTTGGAAAAGTGCAATAACTGCCCTAAGTATTAAAGAATTAATCTGTTTCTCACAGGATTCTGTGGTTAGATACTCATGTTAGCATATCATCAACTAAAATAGAGTTTTATTATAGTTTCTTTTAGACTGTGAGCCCACTGTTGGGTAGGGACTGTCTCTAGATGTTGCCAACTTGGACTTCCCAAGCGCTTAGTACAGTGCTCTGCACACAGTAAGCGCTCAATAAATACGACTGATGATGATCAACTAAAATAGAGTTTTATTATAGTTTCTTTTAGACTGTGAGCCCACTGTTGGGCAGGAACCGTCTCTAGATGCTGCCAACTTGGACTTCCCAAGCGCTTAGTCCAGTGCTCTGCACACAGTAAATGCTCAATAAATAAGATTGAATGAAATATGATTGAATGAACCACCTGATCACCTTGTAACCTCCCCAGTGCTTAGAACAGCGTCGCACATAGTAAGCGCTTAATAAATGCCATCATTATGACCTTTGGTTCGTTCACTCGTATTTATTGGCTGTGAGACTGTGAGCCCACTGTTGGGTAGGGACTGTCTCTATAGGTTGCCAATTTGTACTTCCCAAGCGCTTAGTACAGTGCTCTGCACATAGTAAGCGCTCCATAAATACGATTGATGATGATTTATTGAGCACTTACTCTGTGCAAAGCACTCAGACGCCAAGGCCCACGCTCTATCCACTAGAGCAGGCCGCTCCTCGGTAGCGACGTGGGGTTTGCCGGATTCTGCAGGGAGATTCCACCCTCTGCCGACTCCTTTTTCCCGGGAAGGGGACTCATCCTGGGAGCTGGGCCGGCACGGAGCGCCCGGCTCTAGCCAGTTTAGTTCCCGCCACCCTGGGGCTTCTACAGTGCCCTGAAGACCCCAGGCCCATCACCAGATGTGCCCAGGGTGGTGGTGGGGTGGATTCCCCTGCCCGATGCCCCTGAGGGGGCAGAGAGGAATCAATCAATCATATTTATTGAGCGCTTACTGTGTGCAGAGCACTGCACTAAGCGCTTAAGAGGAAGGCATCTCCCCACCCCACCCCCTTTTAGACTGTGAGCCCACTGTTGGGTAGAGACTGTCTCTATATGTTGCCAATTTGTACTTCCCAAGCGCTTAGTCCAGTGCTCTGCACATAGTAAGCGCTCAATAAATACGATTGATGATGGTGATGATCTGGAGCAGACCCCAGACGCAACCGCTTCTGAAAGTCACTGACAGCATACAGCTTTATTACTCTATTGATCAATCAATCAATCAATCGTATTTATTGAGCGCTTACTATGTGCAGAGCACTGTACTAAGCGCTTGGGAAGTACAAATTGGCAACACATAGAGACAGTCCCTACCCAACAGTGGGCTAACAGTCTAAAAGGGGGAGACAGAGAACAGAACCAAACATACCAACAAAATAAAATAAATAGGATAGAAATGTACAAGTAAAATAAATAAACAAATAGAGTAATAAATATGTACAACCATATATACATATATACAGGTGCTGTGGGGAAGGGAAGGAGGTTATTGATTTTATTTGTACATATTTATTTTATTTTGTTAATATGTTTTGTTTTGTTCTCTTTCTCCCCGTTCTAGACTGTGAGCCCACTGTTGGGTAGGGACCGTCTCTATATGTTGCCAACTTGGACTTCCCAAGCGCTTAGTCCAGTGCTCTGCACACAGTAAGCGCTCAATAAATACGATTGATTGAATGAATGAATGAATACAGCTGCTGATTCTCGCACACTGCACCCGGACACACTATTCAAGGCAGTTTCAACCCCAAAATAGCTTCCCTCCTTCCTCTGAACAGTTGGGCCGGAGGTCGGGCAAACGGCCTCATTCCGAAGGTCTTCAGTGGGCCCTGGGCTACTGTTAATAATAATGGCATTTATTAAGCGCTTACTACGTGCAGAGCACTGTTCTAAGCACCGGGGAGGTTACAAGGTGATCGGGTGGTCCCACAGTCTTAATCAATCAATCAATCATCAATCGTATTTAGCACCGGGGAGGTTACAAGGTGATTGGGTGGTCCCACAGTCTTAATCAATCAATCATATTTATTGAGCGCTTACTGTGTGCAGAGCACTGGACTAAGCGCTTGGGAAGTCCAAGTTGGCAACATCTAGAGACGGTCCCTACCCAACAGTGGGCTCACAGGCTAGAAGGGGGAGACGGAGAACAAAACCAAACATATTAATAAAATAAATAGAAATGGAGAGAGAGAAACAGAGAGGGGGCAGAGAAACAGAGAGACAGAGAAAGAGAGGAAGAAATAGAAAAATGGAGAGAGAGAGAGAAACAGAGAGGGGGTGGAGAAACAGATAGAGACAGAGAGAGGAAGAAATAGAGAAATGGAGAGAGAGAGGGCAGAGAAGCAGACAGAGACAGAGAGAGAGACAAACAGGCAGAAACAGAAAGAGAAACAAACAGGGAAACAGACAGAGAAACAGAGAGAGGCAGAGACAGAGAGAGGTAATCCCCATTTTACAGATGAGGGAACTGAGGCCCAGAGAAGTGAAGGGACTTGCCCAGAGTCACACAGCTGACAATTGGCAGAGCCGGGATTTGAATAATAATAATAATAATGATAATTATTACTCTTTATTTATTTATTTTACTTGTACATATCTATTCTATTTCTTTTATTTTGTTAGTATGTTTGGTTTTGTTCTCTGTCTCCCCCTTTTAGACTGTGAGCCCACTGTTGGGAAGGGACTGTATATGTTGCCAATTTGCACTTCCCAAGCGCTTAGTCCAGTGCTCTGCACATAGTAAGCACTCAACAAATACGATTGATGATGATGATGATAATGATGGCATTTATTAAGTGCTTATTATGTGCAAAGCCCAGGTATGTGAGAGCCATGTAATTTGACTCCTTCACAATAATAATAATAGCATTTATTAAGCACTTACTATGTGCAAAGCACCGTTCTAAGCGCTGGGGAGGTTACAAGGTGAATAGGTTGTCCCACGTGGGGCTCGCAGTCTTCATCCCCATTTTCCAGATGAGGGAACTGAGGCCCAGAGAAGTGAGGGGACTTGCCCAGAGTCACCCAGCTGACAAGTGGCAGAGCCAGGATTGGAACCCATGACCTCTGACTGCAAAGCCCGGGCTCTTTCCACTGAGCCACGCTGCTTCTCTACTGTTCTACTGTTGTCTGGGCGCTTCCCTGCTAGCCACAGGACGGGGGTCTGGGCTACTTTTCCAACGCCGAAACTTTCCCAGCCCTAGCTCCCTTCCCATTCCTTCTTAAGGAGTGAAAGACAGTCTTTTTTCCAAGCCTGCCAAGGGGCTACAACCTCAACCCCTCTGGCTTTGGGGGGGTGACACCTGGATGCCCAAGCCCTGCTGAAAAAATAAATTTCACTTCCCCATCCCACCCTCTCTCCCTCTCCCAAGCCATCAGGTGGATAAGTGAGCTCCAAGATGAGCACTCTGCTCTCTGGGCATAAATAAATAATAATAATAATAACAATAATGGCATTTATTAAGTGTTTCCTATGTGCAAAGCACTGTTCTAAGCGCTGGAGAGGTTACAAGGTGATCAGGTTGTCCCACGGGGGGCTCACAGTCTCCATCCCCATTTTCCAGATGAGGGAACTGAGGGCCAGAGAATAATAATGATAATAATTGGCATTTGTTAAGCGCTTCCTATGTGCAAAGCACTGTTCTAAGCGCCGGGGAGGTGACAAGGTGATCAGGTTGTCCCACAGGGGGCTCACAGTCTTCATCCCCATTTTCCAGATGAGGGAACTGAGGGCCAGAGAATAATAATAATAGTAATTGGCATTTGTTAAGCGCTTCCTATGTGCAAAGCACTGTTCTAAGCGCCGGGGAGGTGACAAGGTGATCAGGTTGTCCCACGGGGGGCTCACAGTCTTCATCCCCATTTTCCAGATGAGGGAACTGAGGCCCAGAGAAGTGAAGTGACTCACCCAAAGTCACCCAGCTGACAATTGGCAGAGCCGGGATTCGAACCCGTGACCTCTGACTCCAAAGCCCGGGCTCTTTCCATTGGGCCACGCTGCTTCTCAATGATTATAGTGCTTCTTAATGATTATATTATTCATTTGGTTTCTATTATGGCCCAAGCACCCTCGCTCTCCACCCCTACGTATCCCCAGACCACTTCTCTCAATCAATCAATCAATCAATCGTATTTATTGATCGCTTACTGTGTGCAGAGCACTGTACTAAGCGCTTGGGAAGTACAAGTTGGCAACGTCCACATCCGCTAAGCCCTTCTGAAATCACATCTGCTCCAGGATCCTTCCCCGCTTCGTTTCTCATCTCTCCATCCTGCCGCCACTTCAATCAATCAATCAATCAATCGTATTTATTGATCGCTTACTGTGTGCAGAGCACTGTACTAAGCGCTTGGGAAGTACAAGCTGGCAACGTCCACGTCCGCTAAGCCCTTCTGAAATCACATCTCCTCCAGGAGCCTTCCCCGCTGCGTTTCTCATCTCTCCATCCCGCCGCCACTTCAATCAATCAATCAATCGTATTTATTGAGCACTTACTGTGTGCAGAGCACTGTACTAAGCGCTTGGGAAGTACAAGTTGGCAACGTCCACGTCCGCTAAGCCCTTCTGAAATCACATCTGCTCCAGGATCCTTCCCCGCTTCGTTTCTCATCTCTCCATCCCGCCGCCACTTCAATCAATCAAGCAATCAATCAATCGTATCTATTGAGCGCTTACTGTGTGCAGAGCACTGTACTAAGCGCTTGGGAAGTACAAGTTGGCAACGTCCACGTCCGCTAAGCCCTTCTGAAATCACATCTCCTCCAGGAGCCTTCCCCGCCGCGTTTCTCATCTCTCCATCCCGCCGCCACTTCAATCAATCAATCAATCGTATTTATTGAGCGCTTACTGTGTGCAGAGCACTGGACTAAGCGCTTGGGAAGTACAAGTTGGAAGTTCCACTTAAGCACTTAGATACTTCTACCCCACCCTAGAGCACTTACGTCCACGTTTATATCCTCCCTCACCTCCTTCGGTTGGTAATTTCTTTTAGTGACTCTCTTCCCGCTCTAGATGGGAAGCTCCTTGAGGGCAGAGATCTAGACCACTGACTATTTTGTACTTTCCCAGGCTCTGGGTGCGACGCACACAGCGTGGCTCAGTCGATATAGTTCAATCCATCAACTAATGGTATTTACTGAATGCTTCCCGGGCACAGAGAACCGCACTAAGCGCTTGAATCAATCAATCAATCAATCAATCGTATTTATTGAGCGCTTACTATGTGCAGAGCACTGTACTAAGCGTACTAACTGTACTAATAAATGTTAATAAATATATTAACATTATATATATTAACTTGAAAATACAATGGAGTTGGTAGACGTGATTTTTTTTTTTTGAATGGCATTTTTTAAGCACTTACTATGTGCCAGGCACTGTTCTAAGCGCTGGGGGGATACAAGGTGATCAGGTTGTCCCATGTGGGGCTCACAGTCTTAAGCCACGAGAAGCAGCGTGGCTCAGTGGAAAGAGCCCGGGCTTTGGAGTCAGAGGTCGTGGGTTCAAATTCCGGCCCTGCCAATTGTCAGCTGGGTGACTTTGGGCAAGTCACTTCACTTAGCGCTTAGTACAGCGCTCTGCACACAGTAAGCGCTCAATAAATACGATTGATTGATTCTCTGGGCCTCAGTTCCCCCATCTGGAAAATGGGGGGTTAAGACTGTGAGCCCCCTGTGGTACAACCTGATCACCTTGTATCCTCCCCAGCGCTTAGAACAGTGCTTGGCACATAGTTAATAAATAACTAGTTAGTTAATAAACATAGTTAATAAATGTTAATAAATATATTAACATTATATGTATTAACTTTATAGTTAATATAGGTATATAGTTAATATAATATATATGTATTCAGTAAATACCATTAATTGATAATAGTAATCATCATCATCATCATCAATCGTATTTATTGAGCGCTTACTATGTGCAGAGCAATAATGATGACATTAACTGTTATATAGTTAATATATTAACGATATAATATATATTTATATATATTATATATATATTATATATTATAGTTGATATAGTTAACTATAATAATAATGATAATGATAATAATTGGCATTTATTAAGCGCTTACTATGTGCAAAGCACTGTTCTAAGCGCTGGGGAGGATACCGGGTGATCAGGTTGTCCCACGTGGGGCTCACAGTCTTAATCCCCATTTTACAGATGAGGTAACTGAGGTCCAGAGAAGTTAAGTGACTTGCCCAAGATCACACAGCAGGCATGTGGTGGAGTCGGGATTCGAACCCATGGCCTCTGACTCCAAAGCCCAGGCTCTTTCCACCGAGCCACGCTGCTTCCCCTTAAATATATTAACTATATAACATAGTTAATACATGTCATCATTATTATTATGATGATTACTATTATCAATTAATGGCATTTACTGAATGCTAGCCGTGCGCAGAGAACTGCACTAAGCGCTTGACAATACAACGGAGCTGGTAGACGTGATTTTTTTTTTTGAATGGTATTTGTTAAGCTCTTACTATGTGCCGGGCACTGTACTAAGCGCTGGGGCAGGTATAAATTAATCAAGTTGGGCACTGTCCACTACCCATGTGGGGCTCACAGTCTTAAGCCACGAGAAGCAGCGTGGCTTAGTGGAAAGAGCCCGGGCTTGGGGGTCAGAGGTTGTGGGTTCTAATCCCGGCTCCCCCACTAGTCAGCTGTGTGACTGCGGGCAAGTCCCTTCACTTCTCTGGGCCTCAGTGACCTCATCTGTAAAATGGGGATTAAGACTGTGAGCCCCACGTGGGACAACCTGATCACCTTGTATCCCCCCAGCGCTTCGAACAGTGCTTTGCACGTAGTAAGCGCTTAACAAATGCCATCGTTATTATTGTTATTATTTTTATTATTATTATTACTCCTCCTTTTGACAGATGAGGTAGCAGACCCAGAGAAGTGAAGCGACTCGCCCATGTCCCCCCAGCAAGACAATTGGCAGAGCCAGGATTAGAACCCAGGTCCTCCTGACTCCCAAGCCTATTCTTTAACCGCTAGACCACGCTAATCCCTGTTCGCAAGGAGTGTGCAATTAAGCGAGCTAGATGGGCATTAAAATTGATATAATAATAATAATAATATATTTGTTGAGCGCTTACTATGTGCAGAGCACTGTTCTAAGCGCTGGGGAGGTTACAAGGTGATCAGGTTGTCCCACGGGGGGGCTCACAGTTTTAATCCCCATTTTACAGATAACTGAGGTAACTGAGTTAACTGAGGTAACTGAGGTAACTGAGGCATGGAGAATAAATAATAATAATGATGGCATTTATTAAGTGCTGGCTAGGTGCAAAGCACTGTTCTGGGCGCTGGGAAGGTTACAAGGTGATCAGGTTGTCCCACGGGGGGCTCACAGTTTTAATCCCCATTTTACAGATGAGGTAACTGAGTCATGGAGAATAAATAATAATAATGATGGCATTTATTAAGTGCTGACTAGGTGCAAAGCACTGTTCTAGGCGCTGGGGAAGTTACAAAGTGATCAGGTTGTCCCACGTGGGGCTCACAATCTTAATCTAGACTGTGAACCCACTGTTGGGTAGGGACCGTCTCTATATGTTGCCAACTTGGACTTCGCAAGCGCTTAGTACAGTGCTCTGCACACAGTAAGCGCTCAATAAATATGATTGAATGAATGAATTAATTAATCCCCATTTTCCAGATGAGGTAACTGAGGCACAGAGGAGCAACGTGACTTGCCCAAAGTCACACAGCTGACAAGCGGCGGAGCTGGGATTTGAACCCACGACCTCTGACTCCAAAGCCTAGGCTCTTTCCACTGAGCCAAGCTGCTTCGGACCACAGTGCTCTGCACACGGTAAGCGCTCAATAAATACGATTGAATGAATGAATGAATGACCAGGGTTCGTTCATTCATTCAGTCGTATTTATTGAGCGCTTACTGTGTGCAGAGCACTGTACTAAGCGCTTGGAAAGTACAACTGGGCAACAAATAGAGACAATTCCTACCCAACAACGGGCTCCCAATCTAGAAGGGGTGAGACAGACAAGAAAACAAATCAATCAATCAATCAATCGTATTTATTGAGCGCTTACTGTGTGCAGAGCACTGGACTAAGCGCTTGGGAAGTACAAGTTGGCAACATATAGAGACGGTCCCTACCCAACAGTGGGCTCAAAGCAATACAAATAGGCCGGCATCAAGCGCATCAATATAAATAAATAAAAGTATAGATATATATACACGTCAGTAATAAATAGAATAATAAATATGGACATATATACGGGGGTTCTCATCCCGGGTCCGCAACCAGTCTGCTGAGTGACCTTGGGCGCGTCCCTTCACTGCTCTGTGCCTCAGTTCCCTCATGGAGAAGCAGCAGTGGAAAGAGCCCGGGCTTTGAAGTCAGAGGTCATGGGTTCAAATCCTGGCTCTGCCACTTAGCCGTGTGACTTTGGGCGAGTCACTTCACTTCTCTGCGCCTCAGTTACCTCATCTGGAAAATGGGGGTTAAGACTGTGAGCCCCCCGTGGGACAACCTGATCACCTTGTATCCCCCCGGCGCTTAGAACGGTGCTTGGCACATAGTAAGCGCTCAATAAATACGATTGAATGAATGAATTTATTTTATTTTGTTAGTATGTTTGGTTTTGTTCCTTTTAGACTGTGAGCCCACTGTTGGGTAGGGACTGTCTCTAGATGTTGCCAATTTGTACTTCCCAAGCGCTTAGTACAGTGCTCTGCACACAGCAAGCGCTCAACAAATACGATTGATGATGATGATGATGATGATGAATCTGTAAAATGGGGATAGAGACTGTGAGCCCCACGTGGGACGCTTAGTACAGTGCTCTGCACACAGTAAGCGCTCAATAAATACGATTGGTGAGCCCACTGTTGGGTAGGGACTGTCTCTATGTGTTGCCAATTTGTACTTCCCAAGCACTTGGTACAGTGCTCTGCACATAGTAGGTGCTCAATAAATACGATTGATGATGATGATGATGATACATATTTATTACTCTATTTATTTATTTTACTTGTACATATCTATTCTATTTATTTTATTTTGTTAGTATGCTTGGTTTTGTTCTCTGTCTCCCCCTTTTAGACTGTGAGCCCACTGTTGGGTAGGGACTGTCTCTATATGTTGCCAATTTGTACTTCCCAAGCGCTTAGTACAGTGCTCTGCATATAGTAAGCGCTCAATAAATACAATTGATGATGATGATGATGATACGTATTTATTACTCTATTTATTTATTTATTTATTTTACTTGTACATTTCTATCCTACTTATTTTATTTTGTTGGTATGTTTGGTTCTGTTCTCTGTCTCCCCCTTTTAGACTGTGAGCCCACTGTTGGGTAGGGACTGTCTCTAGATGTTGCCAATTTGTACTTCCCAAGCGCTTAGTCCAGTGCCCTGCACATAGTAAGCGCTCAATAAATACTATTGATGATGATGATGATGATTGATGATGATAACTTGTACTTCCCAAGCGCTTAGTACAGTGCTCTGCCCACAGTAAGCGCTCAATAAATATGATTGATGATGATGATGACGCGGACTGCATCCAACCTGATTAGACCGTATCAACTCCAGCGCTTTGTACAGTTTAAACTAGAAAAAAGTGCCGCCACGTCAGAGGAGATTTCGGATTAGTCAGTGGGATTTATTGAGCGCTTATGACGTGCAGGGCACTGTACTAAGTACCTTTTCTTCTTAGGTGCCATCGCGTCGCTTCTGATTCATAGGGACTCTCGGGTTCTTTTCCATAGGGTTTTCTTAGTAAAAAATACAGAAGTGGTTTACCATTGCTCCTTCTGACTAAGCCTTTGGGAGAGTACAGAGAAGCAGCGAAAGAGCCCTTGCTTGGGAGTCAGAGGTCATGGGTTCCAATCCTGGCCCCGCCAACTGTCAGCTGGGTGACTTTGGGTGAGTCGCTTCACTTCTCTGGGCCTCAGTTCCCTCATCTGGAAAATGGGGGTGAAGACTGGGAGCCCCCCGTGGGACAACCTGGTCACCTTGTAACCTCCCCAGCAGCGTGGCTCGGCGGAAAGAGCGCGGGCTTGGGAGTCACAGGCCGTGGGTTCGAGTTCCGCCTCCCCCACATGTCTGCTGTGTGACCTTGGGCAACTCACTTCACTTCTCTCTGCCTCAGTTCCCTCATCTGTAAAATGGGGATTAAGACTGTGAGCCCCACATGGGAAGACCTCATCTCCTTGTATTCCCCCCAGCGCTTAGAACAGTGCTTTGCACATAGTAAGCGCTTAACAAATACCAACATTATTATTATTATTATTAGAACAGTGCTTTGCACATAGTAAGCGCTTAATAAATGCCATTATTATTATTACAGTACAATAGAATCGGTAGGCGCCATCCCTGCCCTCAAGGATTTTACAGTCTCTAAGGGGATTATCTCTGGGTCTCTTTAATAATAATAAATAATAATAATGATGGCATTTGTTAAGCGCTTACTATGTGCAAAGCACTGTTCTAAGCGCTGGGGAAGTTACAAGTTGATCAGGTTGCCCCAAGAGGGGCTCACAGTCTTCATCCCCATTTTACAGATGAGGGAACTGAGGCTCAGAGAAGTTAAGTGACTTGCCCAAGGTCACACAGCAGACATGTGGCAGAGCCGGGATCTCTTTCATTCCAGAGATCTCCCTGCCACCGGGAATAATCAATCAGTGGCATTTGTTGAGGGCCTGCTGTTAGCAGAGCGCTGTAGTATTCATTTATTCACTCAATCGCATTTATTGAGCGCTCACAGTGTGCAGAGCACTGCACTAAGCGCTTGGGAGAGTGTAATAGCACTCTAAACACTAAACTAAACAACCCCCCGTGGGATAACCTGTATATATGTATATATGTTTGTACATATTTATTACTCTATTTATTTATTTTACTTGTACATATCTATTCTATTTATTTGTACATTTATTTATTTATTTTACTTGTACATATCTATTCTATTTATTTGTACATTTATTTATTTATTTTACTTGTACATATCTATTCTATTTATTTGTACATTTATTTATTTATTTTACTTGCACATATCTATTCTATTTGTACATATTTATTACTCTATTTATTTTACTTGTACATATCTATTTTATTTATTTTATTTTGTTAGTATGTTTGGTTTTGTTCTCTGTCTCCCCCTTTTAGACTGTGAGCCCACTGTTGGGTAGGGAACGTCTCTATATGTTGCCAACTTGGACTTCCCAAGCGCTTAGTCCAGTGCTCTGCACACAGTAAGCGCTCAATAAATACGACTGATTGATAACCTGATCACCTTGTAACCTCCCTAACGCTTAGAACAGTGCTCTGCACATAGTAAGCGCTTAATAAACGCTATCATTATCATTCTTATAATAAAGCAGCGTGGCTCAGTGGAAAGAGCCCGGGCTTTGGAGTCAGAGGTCATGGGTTCAAATCCCAGCTCCGCCACTTGTCAGCTGGGTGACTTTGGGCGAGTCACTTCACTTCTCTGGGCCTCAGTTCCCTCATCTGGAAAATGGGGTTTAAGACTGTGAGCCCCCCGGGGGACAACCTGATCACCTTGTATCTCCCTAGCGCTTAGAACAGTGCTTTGTATATAGTAAGCGCTTAACAAACACCATCATTATTATTATTATTATTATTAAACAGACACATTCACTCCCCACAACACAATTACGGTCTAAAAGGGAAGAAGGAAGGGCTGGAGGGAAGCCAGGTTTACAATTCAGTAATTCGACAAGATGCTGATCGTCTCCCCGGACCCAACCTATGTCGGAGGAGCTGGTCTTTGGCCAATCCAACGCCTCAGAAATTTCCCTCTTTATCTCTTGAACTCAGATCCCTCGGGGGTCCCGGCTCCAAACAGCATCCAGAGGGTCAAGGGGGGAAATTTTGTTCCCGGCAAGGTCAGCCCACAATGAAGCCTCCCTTTTCTGTCACAGGCCTGAAGTAGCGTGGCTTAGAGGGAAGAGCCCGGGCCTGGGGGGGCAAAGGACCTGGGTTCTAATCCCGCCGCCACCGCGTCTCTGCTGTGGGACCTTGGGCGAGTCACTTCACTTTATATTAATATCTGTCTTCCCCTCTAAACTGGCAGATCCTTGTGGGCAGGGAATGTGTCTGTTTGTTGTAAACTGTCCTCTCCCAAGCTTAGTACAGTGCTCTGCACACAGTAAGTGCTCAATAAATAATAATAATAATAATAATGTTGGTATTTGTTAAGCGCTTATGTGCAAAGCACTGTTCTAAGCGCTGGGGGGGAATACAAGGAGATGAGGTTGAGCCCACTGTTGGGTAGGGACTGTCTCTATATGTTGCCAATTTGTGCTTCCCAAGCGCTTAGTACAGTGCTCTGCACATAGTAAGCGCTCAATAAATACGATTGATGATGATGCTGATGAGGTTGTCCCATGTGGGGCTCACAGTCTTAGTCCCCATTTTACAGGTGAGGGAACTGAGGCACAGGGAAGGGAAGTGACTTTAAATACGATTGAATGAGTGAATGCTTGGCCCACAGTAAGCGCTCAATAAATATCATTGAATGAATGACTTCTCCGCGCCTCAGTTACCCCGGGTGTAAAATGGGGATTCAATCCTACTCCCTCCTACTTAAACTGTGAGCCCCGTGGGGGACGGGGACCATGTCCAATCTGATGACCTCGTATCCCCCCCAGCGCTTAGAACAGTGCTTGGCACACAGTAAGTGCTTAACAAGTACCATCATCATCATCATTATTATTACTATCATTATTATTATTATCAGCATGGCTCAGTGGAAAGAGCCCGGGCTCGGGAGTCGGAGGTCATGGGTTCTAATCCCGGCTCCGCCACCTGTCAGCTGGGTGACTTTGGGCAAATCACTTCACTTCTCTGGGCCTCATTTCCCCAAACAGGGATAATAATGATGGCATTTATTAAGCGCTTACTACGTGCAAAGCACCGTTCTAAGCGCTGTAGGAAGACTAGGAGCCCCACATGGGACAACCTGATCACCTCGCATCCTCCACAGCGCTTGGCACATAATAATAATGATGGCATTTGTTAAGCGCTTACTATGTGCAGAGCACTGTTCTAAGCGCTGGGGGGATACAAGGTGATCAAGTTGTCCCACGTGGGGCTCACAGTCTTCATCCCCATTTTACAGATGAGGGAACTGAGGCTCAGAGAAGTTAAGTGACTTACCCAAGGTCACACAGCAGACATGTGGCGGAGCCGGGATTCGAACCCATGACCTCTGACTCCAAAGCCCGGGCTCTTACCAATGGGCCACGCTGCTTCATCGCACGTAGTAAGCGCTTAACAAATGCCATCATTATTATTAGAGAAGCAGTGCGGCTCAGTGGAAAGAGCCCGGGCTTTGGAGTCGGAGGTCAGGGGTTCAAATCCCGGCTTCGCCACTTGTCAGCCGTGGGACTTTGGGCAAGTCACTTCACTTCTCTGGGCCTCAGTTACCTCAAATGGAAAATGGGAATTAAGACTGTGAGCCCCCTGTGGGACAACCTGATCACCTCGTATCCTCCACAGCGCTTAGAACGGTGCTTGGCACGTAGTAAGCGCTTAACAAATGCCATCATTATTATTAGAGAAGCAGCGCGGCTCAGTGGAAAGAGCCCGGGCTTTGGAGTCGGAGGTCAGGGGTTCAAATCCTGGCTCCGCCACTTGTCAGCCGTGGGACTTTGGGCAAGTCACTTCACTTCTCTGGGCCTCAGTTACCTCATCAGTTAAATGGGAATTAAGACTGTGAGCCCCGTGTGGGACAACCTGATCACCTCGTATCCTCCACAGCGCTTAGAACGGTGCTTGGCACATAGTAAGCGCTTAACATAGATCTAACCTAAGCAGGTCTTTAGGAACAAGGGAGGAAGAACTGATTCGAAAGAATCAAAAGTCATTTCAGAGGCAACAAGAAAATGAATAATAGCCTGGAAGATCAGAAGTCTGAGCAAGGAGAAGCTGCTTTCATCTGTCCCAGTTTCTAGGCCCTGCTCACACTTACTTGAACTCCCTCCCCTTTAAAATCCAATCCACAAGCCCTACTCATCTTCAAAGCCCTTCCTAAAAGGCCAATTTAATGCCATTCCTAGGAAAGTAGTCAACTAGCCAGTAGCCTCTCCCCCTCCACCCCCTCTCAATCAATCAATCAATCAATCGTATTTATTGAGCGCTTACTATGTGCAGAGCACTGGACTAAGCGCTTGGGAAGTACAAATTGGCAACACATAGAGACAGTCCCTACCCAACAGTGGGCTCACAGTCTAAAAGGGGGAGACAGAGAACAGAACCAAACATACCAACAAAATAAAATAGGATAGAAATGTACAAGTAAAATCAATAAGTAAATAAATAAATAGAGTAATAAATATGTACAACCATATATACATATATACAGGTGCTATGGGGAAGGGAAGGAGGTAAGATGGGGGGATGGAGAGGGGGACGAGGGGGAGAGGAAGGAAGGGGCTCAGTCTGGGAAGGCCTCTCCATCCCCCCCACCCCGCCTTACCTCCTTCCCCTCCCCACAGCACATGTATATATGTTTGTACGTATTTATTACTCTATTTATTTAATAATAATAATAATAATGGCATTTATTAAGTGCTTACTATGTGCAAAGCACTGTTCTAAGCGCGGGGGAGGATACAAGGTGATCAGGTTGTCCCACGGGGGAGCTCACAGTCTTCATCCCCATTTTACCGATGAGGTAACTGTGGCACAGAGAAGTTAAGTGACTTGCCCAAAGTCACCCAGCTGACAGTTGGCGGAGCCGGGATTTGAACCCATGACCTCTGACTCCAAAGCCCGGCCTCTTTCCACTGAGCCACGCTGCTTCTCTATTTACTTCACTTGTACCTATTCTATTTATTTTATTTTGTTAATATGTTCTGTTTTGTTCTCTGTCTCCCCCTTCTAGCCTGTGAGCCCGCTGTTGGGTAGGGACCGTCTCTAGATGTTGCCAACTTGTAATTCCCAAGCGCTTAGTCCGGTGCTCTGCACACAGTAACCACTCAATAAATGCGAATGAATGAATGAATGAATGAACGAACAAATGCCATTATTATTATTATTATTATTATTATCATCTGCTCCCCCGAAGTTCCTCTGGGGATGGCAGCTGAAGGGGCAGGGGGGCTTCTGCCCATCAGATGGGCAGAGTGGGGTGGGATGTAAAATGGGGATGAAGACCGTGAGCTCCCCGTGGGACAATCTGATCACCTTGTAACCTCCCCAGCGCTTAGAGCAGTGCTTTTCACATAGTAAGCGCTTAATAAATGCCACCATTATCATTATTATTATAGTATCCCCCCCAGCGCTTCGAACAGTGCTTGGCACATAGTAAGCGCTTAACAAATGCTATCGCCATCATCATCTTCTAGACTGAGCCCACTGTTGGGTAGGGACCGTCTCTAGACGTTGCCAACTTGGACTTCCCAAGTGCTCAGTCCAGTGCTCTGCACACAGTCAGCGCTCAATAAATACGATTGAATGAATGAAGGGATGGGGCGGGGCACGACAGGCCTTGGGGCTTGGGTGCGGGGGGTGCGTAGAGGAAGGTCCCAGAGAGGGAAGTGAGAAAAGAGACGAAAGACCTTCCTCTTCCAGAGTCAGGGTCCAACTCTCCCCTCTCTGGCCTTGCCTCTGGTTCTGCTCAAGACCCCCGGCCCAAAATACCATGAATCCCACCCCTCACCCCCAAATTGGACCCTCCTCTCCTTCTCCCTGGCACATGGCCCACAGCCCCCCATGATGGGGGTGGGCAGGAAACCCAGGCCACCCCTAGTCCAGTGCTCTGCACACAGTAAGCGCTCAATAAATACGATTGATTGATTGATTAATCCCCTCAGTGGGTGCAGGCGGAGATAAGGAAGCTTTGGGCCATTGGATGTCCCGCCTGGGAGAAGGTCAAGGGCCGCCCTCCACCCCGGAAGGAAGACTCCCCCATTCATTCAATCGTATTTACTGAGCGCTTACTGTGTGCCCAGCACTGGACTAAGCGCCTGGGAAGTCCCCCGCATCTCCAATCCTAATCCCGTCCCTTCTAGACTGTGAGCCCACTGTTGGGTAGGGACTGTCTCTATATGTTGCCAACTTGTACTGCCCAAGCGCTTAGTACAGTGCTCTGCACACAGTAAGCGCTCAATAGATACGATTGATTGATTGACCGTCTCTCTATGTTGCCAACTTGGACTTCCCAAGCGCTTAGTCCAGTGCTCCGCACCCAGGAAGCGCTCAGGAAATACGATGGAATGAAAAATCCGAGGGGCAGAGGGAACCTCGGACTCCTGCGGCTACTTCGCTCATTCATTCATTCAGTCGTATTGATTGAGCGCTTACTGTGTGCGGAGCGCTGGACTAAGCGCTTGGGGAGTCCAAGTTGGCAACATAGAGAGGCGGTCCCTACCCAACGGCGGGCTCACAGGCTAGAAGGGGGAGACAGGCCACAGAACAAAACATATTAACAAAATAAAATAAATAAAATAAATATGTACAAGTAACTTGAATAATACTACTACTACTGATGGCAATCAATCAATCGTATTTACTGAGCGCTTACTGTATGCAGAGCACTGTACTAAGCGCTGGGGAAGTACAAGCTGGCAACATATATTGCATGTATCAAGCGCTTCCTGTGTGCAGAGCACTGTACTAAGCGCTTGGGAAGTACAAGCTGGCAACCTATATGGCATTTATCAAGTGCTTCCAGTGTGCAGAGCACTGTATTAAGCGCTGGGGAAGTACAAGCTGGCAACATAAATGGCATTTATCAAGCGCTTCCTGTGTGCAGAGCACTGTACTAAGCGCTTGGGAAGTACAAGCTGGCAACATATATGGCATTTATCAAGGGATTGCTGTGTGCAGGCACTGTACTAAGCGCTGGGGAAGTACAAGCTGGCAACATATATGGCACTTCTCAAGCGCTTACTGTGTGCAGAGCACTGTACTAAGCGCTGGGGAAGTACAAGCTGGCAACCTATATGGCATTTATCAAGCGCTTCCAGTGTGCAGAGCACTGTATTAAGCGCTGGGGAAGTACAAGCTGGCAACATATATGGCATTTATCAAGCGCTTCCTGTGTGCAGAGCACTGTACTAAGCGCTGGGGAAGTACAAGCTGGCAACCTATATGGCTTTTATCAAGCGCTTCCTGTGTGCAGAGCACTGTACTAAGCGCTGGGGAAGTACAAGCTGGCAACCTATATGGCATGTATCAAGCGCTTACTATGTGCGAAGCACTGTCCCAAAGTGACCCTTCCAGCCCCCCCAAGCCGCTGCGGAGACCCCCAGGGTCCCAAGTGCGGGGGACCAACTTATTGGGGGGAAGGGAAGGGGAGACGTGTCACTAGGGAAGAGTCACGGCAAGGCCAAATCGAGGGCAGAGGATGGGGTGGGGGGGACCCCAAGACCCTTCCCCAGGTTGGGGGGGGGCAGGTAGCCCCCCCTCGACACACACACACACACACACACACTGACACACACACAGTGTCACTCACCAGGACCCGGCTGAACCTCTCTTCCAGCTCTCCTGCTGCCGGCATGGGCAGCTTGGGGGGCACCGCGCTGGGGGTGGGCTGGGGGGTCCTGCCCTCCCGGGCCAGGGGCTGCTCCCCGCTGCCAGCCGCGTTGCCCATGGCGATGCCCACCCAGCCGGCCAGCCGCTTCCAGGCTCCAAGGTCCAGTTTGCTGGAGGGAGGGGAGGATGCTGGAGGGAAGAGGGGATGCTGGAGGGGAGGATGCTGGAGGGATGGGAGGGTTGGGGGGGAGGATGGGGAGGGTCCCTGGGGGGGGAGGGGGGCGAGGGGACCCGGGGTCAGTCGGTGGGGGGCGGGGAGGCCTGGTGGGGGGCGTCCAGAGGTCGCATGGTCCTGCTGCTGCCCGGTGGAGAGGCCCAGGGGCAGGGGATGCCAGGCGAGGCTGAAGGGGAGGCCTTGGGGGGGAGGGAGGGGCTTGGAGTGGGGGAGGAGGAGGAGGAGGAGGACGGTTAGGGGGAGGGGGCAGGAAGCTGCGGCCCTCCCTCCCTCCCTCCCTCTCATTCATTCATTCAGTCATTCAGTCAGTCATTCAATCGGATTGACTGAGCGCTCACTGTGAGCAGAGCACTGGACTCTTGTGAGTCCCAGTGGGCCGCAGAGAGAGGCGGTCCCCACCCACCAGCCGGCTCACGGGCTAGAAGGGGGAGGCAGGCAATGAAACTAGTATTCATTCCTTCATTCATTCGGTCGGATGGATTGAGCAATGAAACTATTACTCATTCCTTCATTTAATCGGACTGATTGAGCGCTCACTGGGTGCTGAGCACTGGGCTAAGCGCTTGGGAATGACAAGTCGGCCACAGAGAGAGACGGTCCTTACCCAACAGTGGGCTCACAGGGTAGAAGGGGGAGGCAGGCAATAAAACTAGTATTCATTCCTTCATTCATTCAATCGGATTGATTGAGCAATGAAACTATTACTCATTCCTTCATTCAATCGGATTGATTGAGCGCTCACTGGGTGCTGAGCACTGGGCTAAGCGCTTGGGAAGGACAAGTCGGCCACAGAGAGAGACGGTCCTTACCCAACAGTGGGCTCACAGGGTAGAAGGGGGAGACAGGCAATAAAACTATTATTCATTCCTTCATTCAATTGGATTGATTGAGCGCTCACTGGGTGCTGAGCACTGGACTAAGCGCTTGGGAAGGACAAGTTGGCCACAGAGAGAGACGGTCCTTACCCAACAGTGGGCTCACAGGCTAGAATGGGGAGGCAGGCAATAAAACTAGTATTCATTCCTTCATTCATTCAATCGGATTGATTGGGCAATAAAGCTATTACTCATTCCTTCATTTAATCGGATTGATTGAGCGCTCACTGGGTGCTGAGCACTGGACTCGTCATCATCATCATCATCAGTCGTATTTATTGAGCGCTTACTATGTGCAGAGCACTGTACTAAGCGCTTGGGAAGTACAAATTGGCAACATCTAGAGACAGTCCCTACCCAACAGTGGGCTCACAGTCTAAAAGGGGGAGACCGAGAACAAAACCAAACATACTAACAAAATAAAATAAATAGGATAGATATGTACAAGTAAAATAAATAAATAGAGTAATAAATATGTACAACCATATATACATATATACAGGTGCTGTGGGGAAGGGAAGAAGGTAAGACGGGGGGGATGGAGAGGGGGACGAGGGGGTGAGTCCAAGTCGGCCGCAGAGAGAGACGGTCCCCACCCAACAACGGGCTCACAGGCTAGAAGGGGGAGACAGACATAAATGCCATTATTAATAAAACTATTATTCATCCTTCATTCAATCGGATTGATTGAGCGCTCACTGGGTGCTGAGCACTGGGCTAAGCGCTTGGGAAGGACAAGTTGGCCACAGATAGAGACGGTCCTTACCCAACAGTGGGCTCACAGGCTAGAAGGGGGAGGCGGACAATAAAACTAGTATTCATTCCTTCATTCAATCGGATTGATTGAGCTCTCACTGTGTGCTGAGCACTGGACTAATCAATCAATCAATCGTATTTATTGAGCGCTTACTGTGTGCAGACCACTGGACTAAGCGCTTGGGAAGTCCAAGTTGGCAACATCTAGAGACAGTCCCTACCCAACAGTGGGCTCACAGCCTAAAAGGGGGAGACAGAGAACAAAACCAAACATACTAACAAAATAAAATAAATAGAATAGATATGTACAAGTAAAATAAATAAATAAATAAATAGAGTAAGCGCTTGGGAAGTCCAAGTCGGCCACAGATAGCGACGGTCCCCACCCAACAGCGGGCTCACAGGCTAGAAGGGGAAGACAGACAATAAAACTATTATTCATTCCTTCATTCAATCGTATTGATTGAGCGCTCACTGTGTGCAGAACACTGGACTAAGCGCTTGGGAAGTCCAAGTAGGCCACAGATAGAGACGGTCCCCACCCAACAACGGGCTTACAGGCTAGAAGGGGGAGAAAGACAATAAAACTATTATTCATGCCTTCATTCAATCGTATTTAGTGAGCGCTCACTGTGTGCAGAGCACTGGACTAAGCGCTTGGGAAGTCCAAGTCGGCCACAGATAGAGACGGTCCCTACCCAACGACGGGCTCACAGGCTAGAAGGGGGAGACAGACAATAAAACTATTATTCATTCATTCCTTCATTCAATCGTATTTATAATAATAATAATAATGGCATTTATTAAGCGCTTACTATGTGCAAAGCACTGTTCTAAGCGCTGGGGAGGTTACAAGGTGATCAGGTGGTCCCACGTGGGGCTCACAGTCTTAATCCCCATTTTAATAATAATGACATTTATTAAGCGCTTACTATGTGCAAAGCACTGTTCTAAGCGCTGGGGCGGTTACAAGGTGACCAGGTTGTCCCACGGGGGGCTCACAGTCTTCATCCCCATTTTACAGATGAAGTAACTGAGGCCCGGAGAAGTGAAGTGACTTGCCCAAAGTCACCCAGCTGACAGTTGGCGGAGCCGGGATGTGAACCCATGACCTCTGACTCCAAAGCCCGGGCTCTTTCCACTGAGCCACCCTGCTTCTCTCCTTCTTATTGAGCGCTTACTGTGTGCAGAGCACTGGACTAAGCGCTTGGGAAGTCCAAGTCGGCCACAGATAGAGACGGTCCCTACCCAACAACGGGCTCACAGGCTAGAAGCGGGAGATAGACGACATAACCTCCCCAGTGCTTAGAACAGTGCTTTGCACATAGTAAGCGCTTAATAAATGTTGCCAACTTGTACTTCCCAAGCGCTTAGTACAGTGCTCTGCACACAGTAAGCGCGCAATAAATACGATTGATTATTATTATTATTTTTATTATTATTATTATTATTATTATTATGTGGACAGGTGTCAAGTCACATAGAGAAGCAGCGTGGCTCAGTGGAAAGAGCCCGGGCTTTGGAGTCAGAGGTCGTGGGTTCAAATCCCGGCTCTGCCAATTGTCAGCTGTGTGACCTTGGGCAAGTCACTTCACTTCTCCGGGCCTCAATTACCTCATCTGTAAAATGGGGATTCATTCATTCACTCATTCAATCGTATTTATTGAGGGCTTACTGTGTGCGGAGCGCTGTACTAAGCGCTTGGGAAGTCCAAGTTGGCAACATATAGAGACGGTCCCTACCCAACAGTGGGCTCACAGTTTGACTGTGAGCCCTCTGTGGAACCACCTGATCACTTTGTAGCCTCCCCAGTGCTTAGAACAGTGCTTTGCACATAGTAAGCGCTTAATAAATGCCATCATTAAGTCGTCAGAACAAATAGAATTAAAGCTAGATGCGCATTTATTACTCTAGTTATTCATTTTACTTGCACATATTTATTCTACTTATTTTATTTTGTTAATATGTTTTGTTTTGTTCTCTGTCTCCCCCTTCTAGCCTGTGAGCCCGCTGTTGGGTAGGGACCGTCTCTAGATGCTGCCCACTTGGACTTCCCAAGCGCTTAGTCCAGTGCTCTGCACACAGTAAGCGCTCAATAAGTACGATTGAATGAATGAATCATTAACAAAATAAATAGTAAATATGTACAAGTAATAAATAGAGATATATAGACAGGTGCTGTGGAGAGGGGAAGGAGGTAGGGCGGGGAGGATGGGGAGGAGGAGAGGAAAAAGGGGGCTCAGGGTGGGAAGGCCTCTTGGAGGCCTTTAGACTGTGACTTTTAGACTGTGAGCCCACTGTTGGGTAGGGACTGTCTCTATGTGATGCCAATTTGTACTTCCCAAGCGCTTAGTACAGTGCTCTGCACATAGTAAGCGCTCAATAAATACGATTGATTGATTGGAGGAGGTGAGCTCTCCACTCCCGGAGATGTGCTAACTTCTGGCTTCGTCCTGAGCGCCTCTGCAAGGTGCCGGGGCCGGGGGTCCGCGGGGGAGGGGGCTACTGGTTGGACTCCCCCCCACCTGCAGGACCCCCAGGGTCGGGGACACGAACCCTGGAGGCCTGAAGCCCCCAGCCCGCTCAGGGAGGTGGGGCACTGAGGACCAGGAGGGGAAGCATCATTAGGAGTACCGCTATTAACCAGCGCTTAGTAATCATAATAATAATGATGATGGTATTTCTTGAGCGCTTACTATGTGCCAAGCACTGTCCTAAGCGCTGGGGGGATACAAGGTGATCAGGTTGTCCCACGGGGGGCTCACAGTCTTCATCCTCATTTTAATAATAATAATAATGATGGCATTTATTAAGCGCTTACTATGTGCCAAGCACTGTTCTAAGCGCAGGGGGGATGCAAGGTGATCAGGTTGCCCCACGTGAGGCTCACGGTCTTCATTCCTATTTTAAGAATAATGGCATTTATTAAGCGCTTACTATGTGCCAAGCACTGTCCTAAGCGCTGGGGGGATACAAGGTGATCAGGTTATCCCACGGGGGGCTCACAGTCTTAATCCTCATTTTAATAATAATAATAATGGCATTTATTAAGCGCTTACTATGTGCAAAGCACTGTTCTAAGCGCTGGGGCGGTTACAAGGTGATCAGGTTGCCCCACGTGGGGCTCACGGTCTTCATCCCCATTTTAATAATAATGGCATTTATGAAGCGCTTACTATGTGCAAAGCACTGTTCTAAGCGCTGGGGGGATACAAGGTGATCAGGTTGTCCCACATGGGGTTTACAGTCTTAATCCCCATTTTAATAACAATAATAATGACATTTATTAATAATAATAATAATAATGGCATTTGTTAAGTGCTTACTATGTGCAAAGCACTGTTCTAAGCACTGGGGGGGGATACAATGTGATCAAGTTGTCCCACGTGGGGCTCACAGTCTTAATCCCCATTTTTACAGATGAGGTAATTGAGGCTCAGAGAAGTTAAGTGACTTGCCCAAGGTCACACAGCAGACTTGTGGTGGAGTCGGGATTAAGCGCTTACTATGTGCGAAGCACTGCTCTAAGCGCTGGGGAGATGCAAAGTGATCAGGTTGTCCCCCGTGGGGCTCACAGTCTTCATCCCCATTTCAATACTACTAATAATAATGACATTTTTAAGCGCTTACTATGTGCAAAGCACTGTTCTAAGCGCTGGGAGGATACAAGGTGATCAGGTTGTCCCACATGGGGTTTACAGTCTGAATCCCCATTTTAATAACAATAATAATGACATTTATTATTAATAATAATAATGATGGCATTTGTTAAGTGCTTACTTTGTGCAAAGCATTGTTCTAAGCACTGGGGGGGGATACAATGTGATCAAGTTGTCCGACGTGGGGCTCACAGTCTTAATCCCCATTTTTACAGATGAGGTAACTGAGGCTCAGAGAAGTTAAGTGACTTGCCCAAGGTCACACAGCAGACTTGTGGTGGAGTCGGGATTAAGCGTTTACTATGTGCGAAGCACTGTTCTAAGCGCTGGGGAGATGCAAAGTGATCAGGTTGTCCCCCGTGGGGCTCACAGTCTTCATCCCCATTTCAATACTACTAATAATAATGACATTTTTAAGCGCTTACTATGTGCAAAGCACTGTTCTAAGCGCTGGGGGGATACAAGGTGATCAGGTTGTCCCACATGGGGTTTACAGTCTTAATCCCCATTTTAATAACAATAATAATGACATTTATTAATAATGATAACAATGATGGCATTTGTTAAGCGCTTACTATGTGCAAAGCACTGTTCTAAGCACTGGGGGGGGGATACAATGTGATCAAGTTGTCCCACGTGGGGCTCACACTCTTAGTCCCCATTTTTACAGATGAGGTAACTGAGGCTCAGAGAAGTTAAATGACTTGCCCAAGGTCACACAGCAGATTTGTGGTGGAGCCGGGATTAAGCGTTTACTATGTGCAAAGCACTGTTCTAAGCGCTGGGGAGATGCAAAGTGATCAGGTTGTCCCACATGGGGCTTACAGTCTTAATCCCCATTTTAATAATAATAATAATAACATTTATTAAGCGCTTACTATGTGCAAAGCACTGTTCTAAGCGCTGGGGAGATACAGAGTGATCAGGTTGTCCCACATGGGGCTTACAGTCTTAATCCCCATTTTAATAATAATAATAATGACATTTATTAAGCACTTACTATGTGCAAAGCACTGTTCTAAGCGCTGGGGAGATACAAAGTGATCAGGTTGTCCCACATGGGGCTTACAGTCTTAATCCCCATTTTAATAATAATAATAATGACATTTATTAAGCGCTTACTATGTGCAAAGCACTGTTCTAAGCGCTGGGGAGATACAAAGTGATCAGGTTGTCCCACGGGGGGCTCACAGTCTTAATCCCCATTTTAATAATAATAATGATGACATTTATTAAGCGCTTACTATGTGCAAAGCACTGTTCTAAGCGCTGGGGAGATACAAAGTGATCAGGTTGTCCCACATGGGGCTTACAGTCTTAATCCCCATTTTAATAATAATAATAATGACATTTACTAAGCGCTTACTATTTGCAAAGCACTGTTCTAAGTGCTGGGGGATACAAGGTGATCAGCTTGTCCCCCGTGGGGCTCACAGTCTTCCTCCCCATTTTAATAATAACAATGATGGCATTTATTAAGTGCTTACTCTGTGCAAAGCACTGTTCTAAGCGCTGGGGAGGTTACAAACTGATCAGGTTGTCCCACGGGGTGCTCACAGTCTTTAATCCCCATTTTACAGATGAGGTCACTGAGGCACAGAGAAGTGAAACGACTTGCCCAAAGTCACACAGCTGACAATTGGCGGAGCTGGGATTTGAATAATAATAATAATAATGGCACTTATTAAGTGCTTACTATGTGCAAAGCACTATTCTAAGCCCTGGGGAGGTTACAAGGTGATCAGGTTGTCCCACGGGGGGCTCACAGTCTTCATCCCCATTTTTACAGAGGAGGTAACTGAGGCACAGAGAAGTGAAGTGACTTGCCCAAAGTCACACAGCTGACAATTGGCGGAGCAGGGATTTGAACCCATGACCTCTGACTCCAAAGCCCGGGCTTTTTCCACTGAGCCTTCTAGAGTCTATCTAGACTCTTCTGAGTATCTAACTGAGTATCTGTGTATCTGAGTCTTCTAGACTGTGAGCCTGCTGTTGGGTAGGGACCTTCCCAAGCGCTCAGTACAGTGCTCTGCACACAGTAAGCGCTCAATAAAGACTGTGAACCCACTGTTGGAAAGGGACTGTCTCTATATGTTGCCAACTTGTACTTCCCAAGCGCTTAGTACAGTGCTCTGCACACAGTAAGTGCTCAATAAATACAATTGATTGATTGATGGAAATAAATACGATTGAATGAATGAATAAATGAATGAATGAATGAGCCACGCTGCTCTCTTTCCACTGAGCCACGTTGCTTCTCAGGTGAGGTCACTGAGGCTCAGAGAAGTGAAGTGACTTGCCCAAAGTCACACAGCTGACAGTTGGCGGACTCAGGATTAGAACCCACGACCTCTGACTCCCAAGCCCAGGCTCTTGTCACTGAGAAAGCGCACAAAGGAAGCGCTCAATAAATACGATTGATTGATTGATTGATTGATTGATTGAGCCACTCTGCTTCTATACAGTACAGTGCCTGGCACATAGTTAAGCGCTTAACAAATACCATTATTATTATTATTATTATTATTATTATTATTATTATTATTATTATTATTATCAGTAGTGATCATCATTGGGGCACCTATGAAGCACCCCAAAAGGGCGCACCTCCTCCAGGAGGCCTTCCCAGACTCAGCCCCACTTTCCCTCTGCTCCTCCTCCCCTCCCCATCACCCCGACTCCCTCCCTCTGCCCTTCCCCTCCCCACAGCACTTGTGTATATTTGCCCATATTTATTAATCAATCAATCAATCAATCAATTGTATTTATTGAGCGCTTACTGTGTGCAGAGCACTGTACTAAGCGCTTGGGAAGTACAAGTTGGCAACATATAGAGACAGTCCCTACCCAATATTACTCTATTTATTTTACTAATGATGTGCATATAGCTATAATTCTATTTATTTTGATGCTATTGATGCCTGTCTCCTTGTTTTGTTTTGTTGTCTGTCTCCCCCTTCTAGACTGTGAGCCCGTTGTAGGGTAGGGACTGTCCATGTTGCCGATTTGTGCTTCCCAAGCGCTTAGTACAGTGCTCTGCACACAGTAAGCACTCAATAAATACGATTGAATGAATGCATCATTATTAATATTGGTATTATCAATAGTGATCATCATTGGCGCCTCTCTTCCAGGAGGCCTTCCCAGACTCAGCCTCACTTTTCATTCAATCATTTATTGAGCGCTTACTGTGTGCAGAGCACCGGACTAAGCGCTTGGGAAGTACAAGTTGACAACATAGAGAGACGGTCCCTACCCAAAAGTGGGCTCACAGTCTAGACGGGGGAGACAGACAACAAAACACAATATAGAAAGATAGATAGATAGATAGATAGATAGATAGATAGATAGATAGATAGATATATCCCTTCCTCTTAAGCGCTTAGTCCAGTGCTCTGCACACAGTAAGCGCTCAATAAATACGATTGATTGATTCCTCGCCCCCAGCCCCTCTCCCTCCCTGGGCCTCCACTCTCTCACTCTGCCTAGTAGCTAGAGCCCGGGCCCAGGAGTCAGCATTCATTCATTCATTCATTCAACCGTATTTATTGAGCGCTTACTGTGTGCAGAGCACTGTACTAAGCGCTCGGGAAGTACAAGTTGGCAATATCTAGAGACGGTCCCTACCCAACAACGGGCTCACAGTCTAGAAGGGGGAGACAGACGACAAAACAAAACGTGTGGACAGGTGGCAGGTCGTCAGAATAAATAAAAATAAAGCAAGATGCACATTATTAACAAATGGAGGAGAGAGAGGGGACATTCATTCATTCATTCAATTGTATTTATTGAGCGCAGAGCACTGGACTAAGCGCTTGGAAAGTCCAAGTTGGCAACATCTAGAGACGGTCCCTACCCAACAACGGGCTCACAGGCTAGAAGGGGGAGACAGACGACAAAACAAAACAGGTGGGCAGGTGTAAAGCCCTCAGAATAAATAGAAGTAAAGCTAGACGCACATCATTGACAAAATAAATAGAATAGTAAATATGTACAGGGAAAATAAATCAAGTAATAAATCTGTCCAAACATCTATACAGGTGCTGCGGGGAGGGGAAGGAGGTAGGGCCTGTGAGCCCACTGTTGGGTAGGGACTGTCTCTATATGTTGCCAACTTGTACTTCCCAAGCGCTTAGTACAGTGCTCCGCACACAGTAAGCGCTCAATAAATACAATTGATGATGAAGTAATAATAATAATAATAACTAGACCACCATCCTGGCCTCAAAATCCAGCTGCCCCTCCTCCTCCCTGTCCCATCCTGTCCAACGGCGGAGGGGTGAGAAGACCCCTGGATGGAGCTCCCCTCTCCATTCATTCATTCAATCGTATTTATTGAGCGCTTACTGTGTGCAGAGCACTGGACTAAGCGCTTGGGAAGTACAAGTCGGCAACGTATAGAGACGGTCCCTACTGAACATCGGGCTCACAGTCTAGAACGGGGAGACAGACAACAAAACAAAACATGTGGACAGGTGTCAGGTCATCAGAATAAATAAAAAATAAATAAATAAATAAAAATAAAGCTAGATTCATTCATTCATTCATTCATTCAATCATATTTATTGAGCGCTTACTGTGTGCAGAGCACTGGACTAAGCGTTTGGGAAGCCCAAGTTGGCAACATCTAGAGACGGTCCCTACCCAACAATGGGCTCACGTTCTAGAAGGGGGAGACAGACAACAAAACAAACCATGTGGACAGGTGTCAGGTCATCAGAATAAATAAAAAATAAATAAATAAATAAATAAAAATAAAGCTAGATTCATTCATTCATTCAATCATATTTATTGAGCGCTTACTGTGTGCAGAGCACTGTACTAAGCGCTTGGGAAGTACAAGTTGGCAACATATAGAGACGGTCCCTACCCAACAACGGGCTCACAGGCTAGAAGGGGGAGACAGACAACAAAACAAAACACGTGGAAAGGTGTCAAGTCCTCAGAATAAATAAAAATAAAGCTAGATGCACATTATTAACAAAATAAATAGAATAGTAAATGTGTACAAGTAAAATTAATAATAATAATGGCATTTATTAAGCACTTACTATGTGCAAAGCACTGTTCTAAGCGCTGGGGAGGTTACAAGGTGATCAGGTTGTCCCATGGGGGGCTCATAGTCTTCATCCCCATTTTCCAGATGAGCTAACTGAGGCCCAGAGAAGTGAAGTGACGTGCCCTAAATCACACAGCTGACAAGTGTAGAGAAGCAGCGTGGCTCAATGGAAAGAGACCGGACTTAGGAGTCAGAGGTCACGGGTTCAAATCCCAGCTCCGTCAACTGTCAGCTGTGTGACTTTGGGCAAGTCATTTCACTTCTCTGGGCCTCAGTTCCCCCATCTGTCAGATGGGGATGAAGACTGTGAGCCTCCCATGGGACAACCTGATCACCTGGTATCCTCCCCAGTGCTTAGTACAGTGCTTTGCACATAGTAAGCGCTTAATAAATGCCATCATTATTATTATTGTTAAGTGGCGGAGCCGGGATTTGAACCCATGACCTCTGACTCCAAAGCCCGGGCTCTTTCCACTGAGCCACAATAGAGTAATAAATCTGTCCAAACATCTATACAGGTGCTGTGGGGAGGGGAAGGAGGTAGGGCGGAGGGGATGGGGAGGAGGAGAGGAAAAAGGGGGCTCAGTCTGGGAAGGCCTCCCGGAGGAGGTGAGCGCTCAGTAGGTGAGCTCTCCCTCCTTCCTCCCACCCCCAGGACCCACCTCCAGATTACTGACAAGGAGCGGGCTGTCCCCTGCCAGGCCAAGGAGGCAAGATCAATCAATCAGTCGTATTTATTGAGCGCTTACTGCGTGCAGAGCACTGTACTAAGCGCTTGGGAAGTCCAAGTTGGTAACACATAGAGACGGTCCCTACCCAACAGTGGGCTCACAGTCTAGAAGGGGGGAGTCTAGAAGGGGGTGGCCCAAGGAGCTCCAGAAACCAAGCTGGGGATGTCCTGGACACCAGGCTCCCCCAGGCTTGCCCCAGGAATGATGATGATCAATCAATCAATCGCATTTATTGAGCGCTTTCTGTGTGCAGAGCACTGTACTAAGCGCTTGGGAAGTCCAAATTGGCAACATATAGAGACAGTCCCTACCCAACAGTGGGCTCACAGTCTAGAGGACCTGTATATATGTATATATGCTTGTACATATTTATTACTCTATTTATTTATTTATTTATTTTACTTTGTACATATCTATTCTATTTATTTTATTTTGTTACTATGTTTGGTTTTGTTCTCAGTCTCCCCCTTTTAGACTGTGAGCCCACTGTTGGGTAGGGACTGTCTCTAGATGTTGCCAATTTGTACTTCCCAAGCGCTTAGTACAGTGCTCTGCACACAGTAAGCGCTCAATAAATACGATTGATTGATTGATTGATTGATAATCCTGGCTCCCTGGGGGAGTCAGTTCACTTCTCCGTGCCTCAGTTCTCTCATCTGTAAAACGGGGATTCAGAACCTGTTCTCCCTCCTTTGACTGTGAGCCCCATCCCGTTGTTGGGTAGGGACCGTCTCTAGATGTTGCCAACTTGGATTCCCCAAGCGCTTAGTACAGTGCTCTGCACACAGTAAGCGCTCAATAAATACAATTGAATGAATGAATGAATGATTACCTTGTATCTCCCCCAACACTTAGTACAGTGCTTGGCACATAATGAGCACTTAACAAATACCATTTTTAACCACTGTTATTGTTGCTGTGATTATTATTATTGGAGAAGCAGCGTGGCTCAATGGAAAGAATCAATCAATCAATCAATCGTATTTATTGAGCGCTTACTGTGTGCAGAGCACTGTACTAAGCGCTTGGGAAGTACAGTTTGGCAACATATAGAGACAGTCCCTACCCAACAGTGGGCTCACAGTCTAGAAGGGCTTTGGAGTCAGAGGTCATGGGTTCAACTCCCGGCTCCGCCAATTGTCAGCTGGGTGACTCTGGGCAAGTCGCTTGACTTCTCTGGGCCTCAGTGATCTCATCTGTAAAATGGGGATTAAGACTGTGATCCCCCCGTGGGACAACCAGATCACTTTGTAACCTCCCCAGCGCTTAGAACAGTGCTTTGCACATAGTAAGCGCTTAATAAATGCCATCATCATCATTATTATTATTATTATTAATCAACCAATCAACCAGTCGTATTTATTGAGTGCTTACTGTGTGCAGAGCACTGTACTAAGCGCTTGGGAGAGGACAATACAACCAAGTTCGTTCACCTTGTAACCTCCCCAGCGCTTAGAACAGTGCTTGGCACATAGTAAGCGCTTAATAAATGCCATTATTATTATTATTATTGTTATGACAGCGCATCGCACTGCACATGTAACAAAACGTGATGTCAATCAATTGATCGATAGTATTTACTGAGCGCTTACTCTGTGCAGAGCACTGGAGTAAGCCCATGGGAGAGTAAAATAGAGTTAGTGGACATACTGCTAACTCAAAGAGTTTACAATCTAGTAGGGGAGAAAGACAAGAGGAGGAAGCAAAGAGGGTTTAAAGAGAGTGATTATCTAATACTCATTCAATCGTATTTATTGAGCGCTTACTGTGTGCACAGCACTGTACTAAGCGCTTGGGAAGTCCAAGTTGGCAACATATAGAGACGGTCCCTACCCAACAGCGGGCTCACAGGCTAGGATAGAGATACAGTCTCCAGGCTGTAAACTTGTGGATAGGGAATGTATTTGTTTATTGTTGCATTCTCCCGAGCGTTTAATACATCATCATCATCATCAATCGTATTTATTGAGCGCTTACTGTGTGCAGAGCACTGGACTAAGCGCTTGGGAAGTACAAAATTGGCAACATATAGAGACAGTCCCTACCCAACAGTGGGCTCACAGTCTAAAATACAGTGCTCTGCACGCAGTAAGCGCCCAAAAAAGACGATAGAATGAATGAATAGGGCCATAAATAGTAAGCGCTTAACAAATACCATAATTATTATTATAGGTGCTAAGGGGAGAGGGACTAAGTAACAAAGTGGTGTCACTTCATTCATTCATTCATTCAATCGTATTTATTGAGCGCTTACTGTGTGCAGAGCACTGTACTAAGCGCTTGGGAAGTCCAAGTCACTTCTCTGTGCCTCAGTTCCCTCATCCGTAAAATGGGGATTAAGACTGTGAGCCCCACGTGGGACAACCTTGATTACCTTGTATCCTCCCCAGCGCTTAGAACAGTGCTTGGCACATAGTAAGCGCTTAAATACCAACATCATTATTATTATTATTAAGTGCTTAGGTGATGCAGTTGTGCTGAAGTTGCAGATTGGGGAGTTTACAGGCTGTACTTCCCAAGCGCTTAGTGTACTTCCCAAGCGCTTAGTACAGTGCCCTGCACATAGTAAGCGCTCAATAAATACGATTGATGAGGAGGAGGAGGAGGTGAAAGATTCATCAGAGAAGGCCTCCTGGAGGAGATTTCATTCCTTCGTTCAATTCATTCATTCAGTCGTATTTATTGAGCGCTTACTGGGTGCAGAGCACTGTACTAAGCGCTTGAGAAGTACAGTCGGCAACAGACAGAGATGGTCCCTACCCAACAACGGGCTCACAGTCTATTTATTGAGCGCTTACTGTGCGCAGAGCACTGTACTAAGTGCTTGTACTAAGCGCTCAGAAGGGCCTTGAACGTGGGGAGAGCAGTGGATAATACTGATGGTACTTTGTTAAGTATTTCTTATTCATTCATTCATTCAATCGCATTTATTGAGCACTTACTGTGTGCAGAGCACTGTACTAAGCGCTTGGGAAGTCCAAGTTGGCAACATCTAGAGACGGTCCCTACCCAACAGTGGGCTCACAGGCTAGAAGATTGTGCCTTATGTGCCAGGCGCTGTACAAAGCGCTGGAGTGGATACAAGCAAATGGGGTTGGACACAGTCCCTGTTCCATGTGGGGCTCACAGTCTTCATCCCCATTTTACAGATGAGGTAACTGAGGCTCAGAGAAGTAAAGTGACTTGCCCAAGGTCACAAAGCAGACGAGTGGCAGAGCCGGGATTAGAACCCATTCCTAATAATAATAATAATAATGATATTTTTAAGGGCTTACTACGTGCCATGCACTGTTCTAAGCGCTGGGAACAATATTGATATTTTTAAGGGCTTACTATGTGCCATGCACTGTTCTAAGCGCTGGGGGAGATGCAAGGTGATCAGGTTGTCCCACGTGGGGCTCACAGGCTTCATCCCCATTTGACAGATGAGGGAACTGAGGCTCAGAGAAGTAAAGTGACTTGCCCAAGGTCACAAAGCAGACGAGTGGTAGAGCCGGGATTAGAACTCATTTCTAATAATAATAATAATAATAATAATAATAATATTGATATTTTTAAGGGCTTACTACGTGCCATGCACTGTTCTAAGCGCTGGGGGAGATACAAGGTGATCAGGTTGTCCCACGTGGGGCTCACAGGCTTCATCCCCACTTTACAGATGAGGGAACTGAGGCTCAGAGAAGTAAAGTGACTTGTCCAAGGTCACAAAGCAGACAAGTGGCAGAGCCGGGATTGGAACTCATTTTTAATAATAATAATAATAATAATAATAATAATAATAATAATAATATTTTAAGGGCTTATTACGTGCCATGCACTGCTCTAAGCGCTGGGGGAGATACAAGGTGATCAGGTTGTCCCACGTGGGGCTCACAGGCTTCATCCCCATTTTACAGATGAGGTAACTGAGGCTCAGAGAAGTAAAGTGACTTGTCCAAGGTCACAAAGCAGACGAGTGGCAGAGCCGGGATTAGAACCCATTTCTAATAATAATAATAATGATATTTTAAGGGCTTGCTACGTGCCATGCACTGTTCTAAGCGCTGGGGGAGATACCAGGTGATCAGGTTGTCCCACGTGGGGCTCACAGGCTTCATCCCCATTTTACAGATGAGGTAACTGAGGCTCTGAGAAGTAAAGTGACTTGTCCAAGGTCACAAAGCAGACGAGTGGCAGAGCCGGGATTAGAACCCATTGCTAATAATAATAATAATAATAATAATAATAATAATAATAATAATTTTAAGGGCTTACTACGTGTCATGCACTGTTCTAAGTACTGGGGGAGATACAAGGCGATCAGGTTGTCCCACGGGGGGCTCACAGGCTTCATCCCCATTTGACAGATGAGGGAACTGAGGCACAGAGGAGTGACTTGCCCAAATTCACACAGCTGACAAGTGGCAGAGGTGAGATTAGAACCCACAACCTCTAACTCCCAAGCCCGGGCTCTTTCCACTAAGCTACGCTGCTTCTTTAGACTATAAACCCGTTTGGGGCAGGGATTATCTGTCTTTATTGCTGAATTGTACTTTCCAAGCGCTTAGTACACTGCTCTGCACACAGTAAACGCTCAATAAATGATGATGATGATGATGATAATGGCATTTATTAAATGCTTACTATGTGCAAAGCACTGCTCTAAGCTCTGGGGGGATACAAGGTGATCAGGTTGTCCCGCATGGGGCTCACAGTCGGCATCCCCATTTTACAGATGAGGTCACTGAGGCTCCGAGAAGTTAAGTGACTTGCCCAAGGTCACACAGCAGATGTGGCGGGGCCGGGATTCGAACTCATGACCTGTGACTCCAAAGCCCATGCTCTTTCCACTGAGCCGCACTGCTCCCAGGCCCATGCTTTATCCACTTCACCAACGTGGCTTAGTGGAAAGAGCCCGGGCTTGGGAGTCAGAGGTCATGGGTTCAAATCCCGGCTCTGCCACTTGTCAGCTGGGTGACCTTGGGCAAGTCACTTCACTTCTCTGGGCCTCAGTTCCCTCATCTGTAAAATGGGGATGAAGACTGTGAGCCCCACATGGGACAACCTGATTACCTTGTATATACCCCAGCGCTGAGAACAGTGCTCGGCACATAGTAAGCACTTGACAAACAAATAATAATAATAATAATAATAATTGCATTTATTAAGCGCTTGCAATATGCGCAAAGCACTGTTCTAAGCGCTGGGGAGTTTACAAGGTGAACAGGTTGTCCCAAGGGGGGCTCACAGTCTTCATCCCCATTTTCCAGATGAGGGAACTGAGGCACGGAGAAGTGAAGTGACTTGCCCAAAGTCACACAGCTGACAATTGGCGGAGCCGGGATTTGAACCCATGGCCTCCGACTCCCAAGCCCGGGCTCTTTCCACTGAGCCACGTTGCTTCTCTAAAAAACAGTGTTTGACACATAGCAAGGGCTTTAAAAAATACCAAAATGATTATTATTATTATTATTATCATCATCAATCGTATTTATTGAGCGCTTACTGTGTGCAGAGCACTGTACTAAGCGCTTGGGAAGTACAAGTTGGCAACATATAATTACCACCATCCATGACCCTAAGGAGTTTATCATTTAGTGGGGGAGAAAGGCAGATACCAACACAGTCTTCTAGCCTGTGAGCCCACTGTTGGGCAGGGACCGTCTCTATATGTCGCCAACTTGGACTTCCCAAGCGCTTAGTCCAGTGCTCTGCACACAGTAAGCGCTCAATAAATACGATTGATTGATTGATTGACTGTAAGCAGATGGAACAATGACCTCTGACTCCAAAGCCCGTGCTCTTTCCACTGAGCAACGCTGCTTCTCTAATTTCGTCGCAAATGGGAAACTCATGGTGACCGCCCCCCGACAGAGCCCCTCAGTCATTCATTCATTCAATCCTATTTATTGAGCGTTTACTGTGTGCAAAGCACTGTACTAAGCGCTTGGGAAGTCCAAGTTGGCAACATCTAGAGACGGTCCCTAACCAACAGCGGGCTCACAGTCTGGAAGTGGGCAGAGCACTGTACTGGACCTCAGGGATATTCAGAGGGAAAAGGCACCGGACGTGATCTCATCTATCCAACTTGTACTTCCCAAGCGCTTAGTACAGTGCTCTGCACACAGTAAGCGCTCAATAAAGACGATTGATTGATTGATTGATCGATCTCCCCATCGACCTCTCGCCCACGTTCTGCCTCTGCCCCTTGTGAGCCCACTGTTGGGTAGGGACCGTCTCTATATGTTGCCAACTTGGACTTCCCAAGCGCTTAGTACAGTGCTCTGCACACACTAAGCGCTCAATAAAAACGATTGATTGATTGATTGATTGATCTATCTCCCCATCGACCTCTCGCCCACGTTCTGCCTCTGCCCCTTGTGAGCCCACTGTTGGGTAGGGACTGTCTCTATATGTTGCCAACTTGGACTTCCCAAGCGCTTAGTACAGTGCTCTGCACACAGTAAGCGCTCAATAAATACGATTGATTGATTGATTGATTGATTGGAACGTCCTCTCTTCTCAAGTCCAACGGACAATGACTCTCCCCCTCTTCAAAGCCTTACTGAAGGCAGATCTCCTCCAAGAGCCCTTCCCTGACTAAGCCCCTCTTTCCTTTTATAATAATAATAATAATAATGGCATTTATTAAGCGCTTACTATGTGCAAAGCACTGTCCTCCCCCCTACTTAGATTGGAAGCCCTGGGTGAAATAAGAATAAGAATAATTATGGTATTTCTTAAGCACTTACTATGTACCAAACACTGTTTTAATAATAATAATAATAATAGCATTTATTAAGCGCTTACTATGTGCAAAGCACTGTTCTAAGCACTGGGGAGGTTACAAGGTGATCAGGTTGTCCCAAGGGGGGCTCACAGTCGTTATCCCCATTTTACAGTTGAGGGAACTGAGGCCCAGTTCCTTTTAAACCCTGGGGTAGATACAGTGTAATCAGGTTTTCCCACGTGGGGCTCACAGTCTTCACCCCCATTTTACAGATGAGGGAACTGAGGCCCAGAGAAGTTAAGCGACTTGCCCAAGTTCACACAGCAGTCGAGTGGCAGAGCCGGGATTAGAACCCACATCCCCTGACTCGCAAGCCTGTGCTCTTCCACAGAGCCACGCTGCTTCTCCTGCGCCCGACCTGATTACCTTATATCTTCCCCAGGGCTTAAATAATAATTCATTCATTCAATCACATTTATTGAGCGCTTACTGTGTGCAGAGCACTGTACTAAGCGCTTGGGAAGTACAAGTTGGCAACATATAGAGACGGTCCCTACCCAACAACGGGCTCACAGTCTAGAATAATAATAATAGCATTTGTTAAGCACTTACTATGTGCAAAGCGCTGTTCTAAGCGCTGGGGAGGATACAAGGTGATCAGGTTGTCCCACATGGGGCTCACAGTCGTCATCCCCATTTTACAGATAAAGTAACTGAGGCACAAAGAAATTAAGTGACTTTTCCCAAAGTCACACAGCTGACAATTGGTGGAGCCGGGATTTGAACCCATGACCTCCGACTCCCAAGCCCGGGCTCTTTCCACTGAGCCACGATGCTTCTCTAAAAAACAATGCTTGACACATAGCAAGGGTTTAAAAAATACCAAAATTATTATTATTACCATCCATAATAATAATGGTATTTGTTAAGTGCTTACTATGTGCAAAGCACTGTTCTAAGCGCTGGGGAGGTTACAAGGTGATTAAGTTGTCCCACGTGGGGCTCACAGTTTTAATCCCCATTTTACAGATGAGGTAACTGAGGCCCAGAGAAGTGAAGTGACTCGCCCAAAGTCACCCAGCTGACAGTTGGCGGAGCCGGGATTTGAACCCATGACCTCCGACTCCCAAGCCTGGGCTCTTTCCACTGAGCCACGCTGCTTCTCTAAAAAACAGTGCTTGACACACAGCAAGGGCTTTAAAAAATACCAAAATTATTATTATTATTACTATTATTATTATTACCATCCATAATAATAATGGCATTTGTTAAGTGCTTACTATGTGCCAAGCACTGTCCTAAGTGCTGGGGAGGATACAAGGTGATTAAGTTGCCCCACGGGGGGCTCACAGTCTTAATCCCCATTTTACAGATGAGGTAACTGAGGCCCAGAGAAGTGAAGTGACTTGCCCAAAGTCACCCAGCTGACAGTTGGTGGAGCCGGGATTTGAACCCATGACCTCGGACTCCCAAGCCCGGGCTCTTTCCACTGAGCCACGCTGCTTCTCTAAAAAACAGTGCTTGACACATAGCAAGGGCTTTAGAAAATACCAAAATTATTATTTTGATTATTATTTTGATTATTATTATTATTACCACCATCCATGACCCTAAGGAGTTTATCATTTAGTGGAGGAGAAAGGCAGATACCAACACTGTAAGCAGATGGAACAATGAAAGACTCGATATTAATTTGGTCAGAGAGCCGGCCAGATATGTTGCCAACTTGTCCTTCCCAAGCGCTTAGTCCAGTGCTCTGCACACAGTAAGCGTTCAATAAATCATCATCAATCGTATTTATTGAGCGCTTACTGTGTGCAGAGCACTGGACTAAGCGCTTGGGAAGTACAAGTTGGCAACATATAGAGACGGTCCCTACCCAACAGTGGGCTCACAGTCTAAAAGGGGGAGACAGAGAACAAAACCAAACGTACTAACAAAATAAAATAAATCATCATCATCAATCGTATTTATTGAGCGCTTACTATGTGCAGAGCACTGTACTAAGCGCTTGGGAAGTACAAATTGGCAACATATAGAGACAGTCCCTACCCAACAGCGGGCTCACAGTCTAAAAGGGGGAGACAGAGAACAAAACCAAACATACTAACAAAATAAAATAAATAAATAGAATAGATATGTACAAGTAAAATAAATAAATAAATAAATAGAGTAATAAATATGTACAAACATATATACATGATGGAGTGAAGCAGCGTGGCTCAGTGGAAAGAGCCCGGGCATTGGAGTCCGAGGTCATGGGTTCAAATCCCGGCTCCGCCAACTGTCAGCTGGGTGACTTTGGGCAAGTCACTTCACTTCTCTGGGCCTCAGTGACCTCATCTGGAAAATGGGGATGAAGACTGTGAGCCCCCCGTGGGACAACCCGATCATCTTGTATCTTTCCCAGCGCTTAGAACAGTGCTTTGCACATAGTAAGCGCTTAACAAATGCCATTATTATTATTATTATTAATAATAATAAATCTATGAGGACTGAAGTGTCCACCAACTCTGCTATATTGTCCTCTCCCAAGTGTTTAGTACAATGCTCTGCACACAGTAAACACTCAATAAATTTGTGTCGAATTTATTCCCCCTTTTAGACTGTGAGCCCGCTGTTGGGTAGGGACTGTCTCTAGATGTTGCCAACTTGTACTTCCCAAGAGCTTAGTACAGTGCTCTGCACATAGTAAGCGCTCAATAAATACGATTGATGATGATGATGACTGATTGAATGGACTTCTAGACTGTGAGCCCACTGTTGGGTCGGGACCGTCTCTATACGTTGCCAACTTGGACTTCCCAAGCGCTTAGTCCAGTGCTCTGCACACAGTAAGTGCTCAATAAATACGATTGATTGATTGATTGATTGATTGATTGGAAGGGTATTGGAAGGAGGGGGGATTCCATAGGGAAAACCCCCTGGAGTTGGTGACCTTTCTTTAAGGAAGCTTTGAAGGAAAGGAGGTGGAAGAGGAGAGGGATTAGGGAATGTGCCTGCCAATTCTGTTATGGTGTACTCTCCCAAGTGCTTAGTACAGTGCTCTGCTCACAGTAAGCGCTCAATAAGTACAGTTGATCTGTTGATTGGCGTTTTCATTCATTCAATCGTATATTAGACTGTGAGCCCACTGTTGGGTAGGGACTGTCTCTATATGTTGCCAATTTGTACTTCCCAAGCGCTTAGTACAGTGCTCTGCACATAGTAAGCGCTCAATAAATACGATTGATGATGATGATGATGACCGTCTCTATATGTTGCCAACTTGTACTTCCCAAGCGCTTAGTCCACAGTAAGCACTCAATAAATATGATTGATTGATTGATTGATATTACTCCATTTATTTATTTATTTTACTTAATACTCTATTTTACTTGTACATATCTATTCTATTTGTTTTGTTTGGTTTTGTTCTCTGTCTCCCCCTTCTAGACCGTGAGCCCACTGTTGGGTAGGGACCGTCTCTGTATGTTGCCAACTTGTATTTCCCAAGCATTTAGTCCAGTGCCCAGCACACAGTAGGCGCTCAATAAATACGATGGATCGATCGATTGATTTCAATTTGAATGAAAATGGCAGTTTTGTCTTCCACTTTTGTAGAGCGCCTTCATTCCTGGAGTTGTCTCACATGACTTGAAGCAGTGTGGCTCGGTGGAAAGAGCCCGGGGTTAGGAGTCAGAGGTCCTGGGTTCATATCCTGGCTCCGCCACTTGTCAGCTGGGTGAGAGAAGTGGGGGGATCCTCGCTCCCTACAGCAGTGGGAGGGAGTTAGATGAGCGGGGAGCCCCTTCCATGGTCTTTCTAATCTATCAATCAATGGTATTTATTATTATTATTAATAATAAATAATAATAATAATAATTAATAATAATAATAATAATAATAATAATAATAATGGCATTTGTTAAGCGCTTACTATGTGCAGAGCACTGTTCTAAGCGCTGGGGGGGGATACAAGGTGATTAAGTCAACCCACGTAGGGCTCACAGTCTTATCCCCATTTTCCAGATGAGGTAACTGAGGCTCAGAGAAGTGAATCAATCAATCAATCAATCAATCGTATTATCTGAGCGCTTCCTATGTGCAGAGCACTGGACTAAGCGCTTGGGAAGTACAAATTGGCAACACATAGAGACAGTCCCTACCCAACAGTGGGCTCACAGTCTAGAAGGGGGAGACAGAGAACAGAACCAAACATACCAACAAAATAAAATAAATAGGATAGAAATGTACAAGTAAGATAAATAAATAAATAAATAAATAGAGTAATAAATATGTACAACCATAACTTGCCCAAGGTCACACAGCAGACATGTGGCCCCTTTTAGACTGTGAGCCCACTGTTGGGTAGGGACCGTCTCTCTATGTTGCCAATTTGTACTTCCCAAGCGCTTAGTACAGTGCTCTGCACATAGGAAGCGCTCAATAAATACGATTGATGATGATGATGTGGCGGAGCTCTGACTACATACAAAGCACTGTGTGGTACAACAGTGTTGGTAGGAGCAGCGTGGCTCAATGGAAAGAGCCCGGGCTTTGGAGTCAGAGGTCATGGGTTCAAATCCCAGCTCCGCCAACTGTCGGCTGGGTGACCTTGGGCAAGTCACTTAGCTCCTCTGTGCCTCAGTTCCCCCATCTGTAAAACGGGGATGAAGACTGTGAGCCCCACAAGGGACAATCCAATCACCTTGTAACCTCCCCGGCGCTTAGAACAGTGCTTTGCAAATAGTAAGCACTTAACAAATGCCATCATTACTATCGTTATTATTAGGAGTGATTCCTGCCCACAAAGAGTTTACTGTCTAGAAAGGGAGACAGAGATTAAAATAAATTACAGATTAGGGAAATAATGGAGCATAAGGACAGCATTATAAGCATTAATAAATGCCATTATTATTATTATGTGCATTTAGAAGCAGTGTGGCTCAGTGGAAAGAGCATGGGCTTTGGAGTCAGAGGTCACGGGTTCAAATCCCAGCTCCGCCACTCTTCAGCTGTGTGACTTTGGGCAAGTCACTTCACTTCTCTGGGCCTCAGTTGCCTCATCTGTAAAGTGGGGATGAAGACTGTGAGCCCCCCGTGGGCCAACCTCATCACCTTGTATCCTCCCCAGCGCTTAGAACAGTGCTTTGCACATAGTAAGCTCTTAATAAATGCCATCATCAATATTATTATTACTTCCGAAGCGCTTAGTACTGTGCTCTGCACACAGTGGCTCAATGGAAAGAGCCCAGGCTTTGGAGTCGGAGGTCAAGGGTTCAAATCCCAGCTCTGCCAATTGTCAGCTGGGTGACTTTGGGCAAGTCACCTCACTTCTCTGGGCTTCAGTGACCTCATCTGTCAAATGGGGATGAATCAATCAATCAATCGCATTTATTGAGCGCTTACTGTGTGCAGAGCACTGGACTAATCGCTTGGGAAGTCCAAGTTGGCAACATACAGAGACAGTCCCTACCCAACAGTGGGCTCACAGTCTAGATGGGGGAGACAGAGAACAAAACCAAACATATTAACAAAATAAAATAGAATAGATATGTACAAATAAGATAAATAAATAGAGTAATAAATCTGTACAAACATATATACATATATACAGGTGCGGTGGGGAAGGGAAGGAGGTAAGACGAGGGGGATGAGGGGGGTGAGCTCCCCCGTGGGGCAACCTGATCTCCTTGTAACCTCACCAGCGCTTAGAACAGTGCTGGGCACATAGTAAGCGCTTAGAAAATGCCATCATTATTAATAAATGCGACTGAATGAATGAATGAATGAATGACTCCAAGCCACCGCCCACGGTCCGTTAGGCCACAGCCCCACGTGACCGCCCACGTGATCGCCGGGTGCCCGCCATGTGCCCACAAGACCAGTAGGTGGCAGCGTCGAGCTGAGGCGGAAGCAGCCGGGGGGCGGGGCCGGGGAAGGGGAGGGACATGCGCAGTAGGATGTTCCTGCCCCGCCCGCGCGCAGGCCTGGCATTCATTCATTCATTCATTCACTCACTCACTCATTCATTCACTCATTCATTCACGCACTCATTCATCCATTCATTCACTCATTCACTCACTCATTCACTCACTCCATCATCATCATCATCAATCGTATTTATTGAGCGCTTACTGTGTGCAGAGCACTGTACTAAGCGCTTGGGAAGTACAAATTGGCAACATATAGAGACAGTCCCTACCCAACAGTGGGCTCACAGTCTAAAAGGGGGAGACAGAGAACAAAACCAAACATACTAACAAAATAAAATAAATAGAATAGATATGTGCAAGTAAAATAGAGTAATAAATATGTACAAACGTATATAATATATACAGGTGCTGTGGGGAAGGGAAGGAGGTAAGATGGGGGGATGGAGAGGGGGACGGGGGGGGAGAGGAAGGAAGGGGCTCAGTCTGGGAAGGCCTCCTGGAGGAGGTGAGCTCTCAGCAGGGCCTTGAAGGGAGGAAGAGAGCTAGCTGGGCGGATGGGCAGAGGGATTGGGGGCATTCCAGGCCCGGGGGAGGACGTGGGCCGGGGGTCGACGGCGGGACAGGCGAGAACGAGGCCTAACGGTGAGGAGGTGAGCGGCGGAGGAGCGGAGGGTGCAGGGTGGGCTGGACAAGGAGAGAAGGGAGGTGAGGTAGGAGGGGGCCAGGGGATGGACAGCCTTGAAGCCCAGGGTGAGGAGTTTCTGCCTGATGCGCAGATTGATTGGCAGCCACTGGAGATTTTTGAGGAGGGGAGTAACATGCCCAGAGCGTTTCTGGACAAAGATAATCCGGGCAGCAGCATGAAGTATGGATTGAAGTGGAGAGAGACACGAGGATGGGAGATCAGGGCAGAGCAGAGCAGATCAGAGCAGAAGCAGCGTGGCTCAGTGGAAAGAGCCCGGGCTTTGGAGCCAGAGGTCATGGGTTCTAACCCCGGCTCCACCACCTGTCTGCTGTGTGACCTTGGGCAAGTCACTTAACTTCTCGGAGCCTCAGTTACCTCATCTGTAAAATGGGGATGATAACTGTGAGCCCCATGTGGGACAACCTGATCACCTTGTATTCCCCCAGCGCTTAGAACAGTGCTTTGCACATAGTAAGCGCTTAACAAATGCCATCATTATTATTATTATTATCAGAGAGAAGGCCGATGCAGTAGTCCAGACGGGATAGGATGAGAGATTGAATGAGCAGGGTAGCGGTATGGATGGAGAGGAAAGGGCGGATCTTGGCAATGTTGCGGAGCTGAGACCGGCAGGTTTTGGTCTCATTCACTCACTCATTCACTCACTCACTCATTCATCCATTCATTCACTCATTCACTCACTCAAGTTACTCAGTAGGGAAGTGGCAGAGCTGGGATTAAAACCCAGTTCTCCTGACTCCCATCCCCATGCACTTTCCACTCGACCCAACTGTTTCTCTACGTGATTAATCTTAATATATAAACGGGACCTCACCCCCTCTAGGCTGTTCACTCATTGTGGGCAGGGAACACGTCTCCTAACTGTTATATTGTACTCTCCCAACCTCTCAGTGCAGGGCTCTGCATCCAGTGAGCTCTCAGTAACTAGGACGGATTGATTGGGAGCAACCTTATTGGAGGACTCAGAGCTCTGAAGGATCATGAAGGATCAGGACAAACTATTTCTCTTCCCTTATTGACCCCCATGCCCATCATCCCTGTCAGCTCTTCCTTATATTTAACTCGCTTCTCAGGCCTCCTGTTCCTCCCCCTCCTCCTTCCCTCACCCCCAACGATCTGGCCTCCTACTTCATTAACAAAATTAAATCCATCAGGTGCGACCTCCCCAAAGTCTCTTCCCCCCTTTCTCCATTCCCCCGGCTCTCAACCCTCTCCACTATTCCCCCATCTTTCCCAGCAGTATCCTCAGAGGAGCTCTCCTCCCTCCTCTCAAGCGCTACTCCGGCCACCTGTGCTTCTGACCCCATTCCCTCTCATCTTATGAAATCTCTCTCTCCCCGTCCCTCCTCCCCTCCTTCACTTCCATATTCAACCGCTCACTCTCCACTGGTTCCTTCCCCTACTGAGCGCTCACCTCCTCCAGGAGGCCTTCCCACACTCAGCCCCCTTTATCCTCTCCTCCTCCCCATCCCCTCCACCCTACCTCCTTCCCCTCCCCACAGCACCTGTACATATGTTTGTACTACTTGTACATATTTACTATTCTATTTATTTTGTTTTGTTAATATGTTTTGTTTTGTTGTCTGTCTCCCCCTTCTAGACTGTGAGCCTGCTGTTGGGTAGGGACCGTCTCTATATGTTGCCAACTTGTACTTCCCAAGCGCTTAGTCCAGTGCTCTGCACACAGTAAGCGCTCAATAAATACGATTGAATGAATTCACTCACTCACTCATTCATCCATTCATTCACTCATTCATTCATTCATCCATTCATTCACTCATTCACTCACTCATCCACTCATTCATCCATTCACTCATTCATCCACTCACTCACTCATTCATTCATTCATTCATTCATTCACTCACTCATTCATTCAATCATATTTGAATGAATATCCTACCTCACCTCCCTTCTCTCCTTCTCCAGCCCACCCTGCACCCTCCGCTCCTCCACCGCTCACCTCCTCACCGTTAGGCCTCGTTCCCGCCTGTCCCGCCATCGACCCCCGGCCCACGTCCTCCCCCGAGCCCGGAATGCCCCCAATCCCTCTGCCCATCCTTCAAGCTCGCTCTCTTCCTCCCTTCAAGGCCCTGCTGAGAGCTCACCTCCTCCAGGAGGCCTTCCCAGACTGAGCCCCTTCCTTCCTCTCCCCCTCGTCCCCCTTTCCATCCCCCCATCTTACCTCCCTCCCTTCCCCACAGCACCTGTATATATGTATATATGTATGTACATAGTTTTTTACTCTATTTAATTTATTTGTACATATCTATTCTATTTATTTTATTTTGTTAGTATGTTTGGTCTCTGTCTCCCCCTTTTAGACTGTGAGCCCACTGTTGGGTAGGGACTGTATATGTTGCCAATTTGTACTTCCCAAGCGCTTAGTACAGTGCTCTGCACATAGTAAGCGCTCAATAAATACGATTGATGATGATGATGATGATGACTGTGTATCTACCCCAGCGCTGTTTATTTTATTAATGATGTGCATATAGAAGCAGCATGGCTCAGTGGAAAGAGCATGGGCTTTGGAGTCAGAGGTCACAGGTTCAAATCCTGGCTCTGCCAATTGTCAGCAGTGTGACTTTGGGCAAGGCACTTCACTTCTCTGTGCCTCAGTTCCTTCATCTGTTAAATGGGGATTAAAAAACTGTGAGCCCCACATGGGACAACCTGATCACCCTGTATCCCCCCAGCGCTTAGAACAGTACTTTGCACATAGTAAGCGCTTAATAAATGCCATCATTTTTATCATTCTATTTATTTTATTAATGATGCCTCAGTGCCTCATCTGTTAAATGGGGATTAAAAAACTGTGAGCCCCACGTGGGACAACCTGATCGCCCTGTATCCCCCCAGCGCTTAGAACAGTGCTTTGTACATAGTAAGCACTTAATAAATGCCATCATTATTATCATTCTATTTATTTTATTGCTGAAGCAGTGTGGCTCAGTGGAAATAGCCCGGGCTTTGGAGTCAGAGGTAATGGCTTCGAATCCCAGCTCCGCTACCTGTCCGCTGTGTGACCTTGGGCAAGCCACTTAACTTCTCTGAGCCTCAGTTCCCTCATCTGTAAAATGGGGATGAAGACTGTGAGCTGGGACAACCTGATCACCTTGTAAGCACCCCCCCCCCCCAGTGCTTAGAACAGTGCTTGGCAATCAATCAATCAATCAATCAATCGTATTTATTGAGCGCTTACTATGTGCAGAGCACTGTACTAAGCGCTTGGGAAGTACAAATTGGCATCACATAGAGACAGTCCCTACCCAACAGTGGGCTCACAGTCTAAAAGGGGGAGACAGAGAACAGAACCAAACATACCAACAAAATAAAATAAGTAGGATAGAAATGTACAAGTAAAATAAATAAATAAATAAATAGAGTAATAAATATGTACAACCATATATACATATATGGCACATAGTAAGCGTTTAATAAATGTCATTATTATTATTATTATTATGTGCATATAAAAGCAGTGTGGCTCAGTGGAAAGAGCATGGGCTTTGGAGTCAGAGGTCACGGGTTCAAATCCCGGCTCTGCCAATTGTCAGTTGTATGACTTTGGGCGAGTCACCTCACTTCTCTGGGCCTCAGTTCCCTCATCTGTAAAATGGGGATTAAAAAACTGTGAGCCCCACGTGGGACAACCTGATCGCCCTGTATCCCCCCCACCGCTTAGAACAGTGCTTTGCACATAGTAAGCGCTTAATAAATGCCTTTATCATTATTATTATTGCTATAGCTATAATTCTATTTATTCTGAGAGTTTTGGCAGCTGTCTCCATGTTTTGTTTGGTGGCCTGTCTCCCCCTTCTAGACTGTGAGCCCACTGTTGGGTAGGGACCGTCTCTAGCTGTTGCCGACTTGGACTTCCCAAGCGCTTAGTACAGTGCTCTGCACACAGTAAGCGCTCAATAAATACGATTGAATGGATGAGGGAATGGCTGTGGGTTGGCCCCGGGGCATGCTGGGATTTGTAGTCCTAGCGGGGGGCGCGACAAGGACTCCGCGCGTGCGCAGTAGAAGGCTTGGCAGGCGCGTCCCCTTCCCCCGTCCTTCCGGTGGCGGAAATGGGCACCCCCGATCCGGGCCGCTAGGTGGCACTGCCACTGCAGCTTTGGAGATCCACTCTTTATTTTTCATTCATTCATTCATTCAATCATCATCATCATCAATCGTATTTATTGAGCGCTTACTATGTGCAGAGCACTGTACTAAGCGCTTGGGAAGTCCAAGTTGGCAACCTGTAGAGACAGTCCCTACCCAACACAATCATATTTATTGAGCGCTTACTGTGTGCAGAGCACTGGACTAAGCGCTTGGGAAGTCCAAGTGGGCAACATCTAGAGACGGTCCCTGCCCAACAGCGGGCTCACGGCCTAGAAGGGGGAGACAGACAACAAAACCCAACATATAACAAAATAAAATAAATAGAATAAATATGTACAAGTAAAATAAATAGAGTAATAAATATGTACAAACATCTATACATAAATACAGGTGCTGTGGGGAGGGGATGGAGGTAAGGCGGGGGGGAGGGGGAGGAGGGGGAAAGGAGGAGAGGAAGGAGGGGGCTCAGTCTGGGCAGATGATTTCTTTTAGTGGACTTTGTTAATAATGATAATAATGATGGCATTTGTTAAGCGCTTACTATGTGCAAAGCACTGTTCTAAAAGCTGGACACTGTTCTGAAGCCTCGTCCCCCTCTCCATCCCCTCATCTTACCTCCTTCCCTTCCCCACAGCACCTGTATATCAGTATATATGTTTGTACATATATATTACTCTATTTATTTATTTATTTTGCTTGTACATATCTATTCTATTTATTTTATTTTGTTAGTATGTTTGGTTTTGTTCTCTGTCTCCCCCTTTTAGCACTGTTCTTAAGCCTCGTCCCCCTCTCCATCCCCCACTTCTTGCCTCCTTCCCTTCCCCACAGCACCTGTATATATGTATATATGTTTGTACAGATTTATTACTCTATTTATTTATTTTACTTGTACATATCTATTCTATTTATTTTATTTTGTTAGTATGTTTGGTTTCGTTCTCTGTCTCCCCCTTTTAGACTGTGAGCCCACTGTTGGGTAGGGACCGTCTCTAGATGTTGCCAACTTGGACTTCCCAAGCGCTTAGGACAGTGCTCTGCACACAGTAAGCGCTCAATAAATACGATTGATTGATTGATTAAGCGCTCACCTGTATATATGTTTGTACGTATTTATTACTCTATTTTACTTGTTCATATGTATTCTACTATTTATTTATTTACTTATTTTACTTGTACATATCTATTCTATTTATTTTACTTTGTTAGTATGTTTGGTTTTGTTCTCTGTCTCCCCCTTTCAGACTGTGAGCCCACTGTTGGGTAGGGACTGTATGTGTTGCCAACTTGTACTTCCCAAGCGCTTAGTACAGTGCTCTGCACACAGTAAGCACTCAATAAATACGATTGACTGATTGATTAAGCGCTCACCTGTATATATGTTTGTACGTATTTATTACTCTATTTTACTTGTACATATTTATTCTATTTAATATGTTTTGTTTTGTTCTGTCTCCCCCCTCTATCACCAATCGTATTTATTGAGCGCTATGTTTCTACGTATTTATTACTCTATTTTACTTGTGCATATTTATTCTATTTATTTTATTTTGTTAGTATGTTTGGTTTTGTTCTCTGTCTCCCCCTTTTAGACTGTGAGCCCACTGTTGGGTAGGGACCGTCTCTCTATGTTGCCAACTTGGACTTCCCAAGCACTTAGTCCAGTGCTCTGCACACAGTAAGCGCTCAATAAATACAATTGATTGATTGATTAAGCGCTTACCTGTATATATGTATATATGTTTGTACGTATTTATTACTCTATTTTACTTTTACATATTTATTCTATTTATTTTATTTTGTTAATATGTTTTGTTCTCTGTCTCCCCCTTCTAGACTGTGAGCCCACTGCTGGGTAGGGACTGTCTCTAGATGTTGCCAACTTGGACTTCCCAAGCGCTTAGTACAGCGCTCTGCAAGCAGTAAGCGCTCAATAAATACGATTGATTAATTGATTAAGCGCTCACCTGTATATATGTATATATGTTTGTACGTATTCATTACTCTATTTTACTTGTACATATCTATTCTACTATTTATTTATTTACTTATTTTACTTGTACATATCTATTCTATTTATTTTATTTTGTTAGTATGTTTGGTTTTGTTCTCTGTCTCCCCCTTCTAGACTGTGAGCCCACTGTTGGGTAGGGACCGTAGATGTTGCCAACTTGGACTTCCCAAGCGCTTAGTCCACTGCTCTGCACACAGTAAGCGCTCAATAAATACGATTGAATGAATGAGTGAATGAATATTTGGTACTACATGCCAAGCACTGTTTTAAGCGCTGGGGGAGATACAAGATCATCAGGTTGTCCTGTGTGGGGCTCACAAGCAGTATGGCTCAGTGGAAAGATCCCGGGCTTTGGAGTCAGAGGTCCTGGGTTCAAATCCCTGCACCAGCAATTGTCAGCTGGGTGACTTTGGGCAAGTCACTTCCCTTCTCTGGGCCTCAGTTCCCTCACCTTTAAAATGGGGATTAAGACTGTGAGCCCCCCGTGGGACCACCTGATCACCTTGTAACCTCCCCTGAACTTAGAACAGTGCTTTGCACATAGTAAGCGCTTAATAAATGCCATTATTATTATTAATAATAATATTATTATTATATATTCTATTATATATTATAATAATATATAATATATTATATTGTAATATAATAATAATAATCCCCATTTTACAGATGAGGGAACTGAGGCCCAGAGGAGTCAAGTGACTTGCCCAAAGTCAACCAGCTGACAAGTGGTGAAGCCAGGATTAGAACCCACGACCTCCGACTCCAAAGCCCGGGCTCTTTCCACTGAGCCACGCTGCGCTTATTCTATGCAAAGCACTGATCTAAGCACTGAGCACTGTACTATGTGCCAGGCGCTGGACTAAGAGCTATGGTAGAGAAGCAGCGTGGCTCAGTGGAAAGAGCCCGGGCTTCGGAGTCAGAGGTCGTGGGTTCTAATCCCGACTCCACCACTTGTCAGCTGTGTGACTTTGGGCAAGTCACTTCACTTCTCCGGGCCGCAGTTCCCTCATCCGGAAAATTATTGTTATCCAAGCTAATCGGGTTGGACACGGGCCGTGTCCTACATGGGGTTCACAGTTTTAATTCATTCAATCGTATTTATTGAGCGATTATTCATTCATTCAATCGTATTTATTGAGCGCTTACTCTGTGCAGAGCACTGTACTAAGCGCTTGGGAAGTCCAAGTTGGCAACAGATAGAGACGGTCCCTACCCAACAACGGGCTCACAGTCTAGAAGGGGGAGACAGACAATAAAACAAAACATATTAACAAAATAAAATAAATAGAATATGTATAATAGAATAATCACCAAGGAAGCAGCATGGCATAGTGGGTAGAGCACAGGCCCGCGAGTCAGATAATAATAATAATAATAATAATAATAATAATAATAATAATAATAATAATAATGGTACTACATGCCAAGCACTGTTCTAAGTGCTGGGGGAGATACAAGATCATCAGGTTGTCCTGTGTGGGGCTCACAAGCAACATTCATTCATTCAATCGTATGTATCGAGCGCTTACTGTGTGCAGAACACTGTAATAATAATAATAATAATAATGATGGCATTTATTAAGCGCTTACTATCTGCAAAGCACTGTTCTAAGCACTGGGGAGGCTACAAGGTGATCAGGTTGTCCCACGGGGGCTCACAGTCTTCATCCCCATTTTCCAGGTAAGGGAACTAAGCGCTTGGGAAGTACTCAGTGGAAAGAGCCCGGGCTTTGGAGTCAGGGGTCCTGGGTTCAAATCCCTCCACCGCCAATTGTCAGCTGGGTGACTTTGGGCAAGTCACTTCACTTCTCTGGGCCTCAGTTCCCTCATCTGTAAAATGGGGATGAAGACTGTGAGCCCCTGTGGGACCACCTGATCACCTTGGAACCTCCCCGGCGCTTAGAACAGTGCTTTGCACATAGTAAGCACTTAATAAATGCCATCATTATTATTATTATTAATCCCCATTGTACAGATGAGGGAACTGAGGCCCAGAGGAGTCAAGTGACTTGCCCAAAGTCAACCAGCTCACAAGTGGTGGAGCCAGGATTAGAACCCATGACCTCTGAGTCCCAAGCCCGGGCTCTTTCCACTATGCCACGCTGCTTCATGCTTCTCTTGGGGTTCTAATCTCACCTTTGCCATTTTCATTCATTCATTCAATCATATTTATTGAGCGCTTACTGTGTGCAGAGCACTGGACTAAGCGCTTGGGAAGTCCAAGTTGGCAACATCTAGAGACGGTTCCTGCCCAACAGCGGGCTCAGAGTCTAGAAGGGGGAGACAGAGAACAAAACATATTAACAAAATAAAATAAATAGAATAGTAAATATGTACAAGTAAAATAAATAGTGATGCCAATTTGTGCTTTCCAAGCGCTTAGTACAGTGCTCTGCACATAGTAAGCGCTCAATAAATATGATTGATTGATTGATTGATTGAAATAGAGTAATAAATATGTACAAACATATATACAGGTGCTGTGGTCTGCTGTGCAACCATGGGCAAGTCACTTCACTTCTCTGGGCCTCAGTTCCCTCATCTGTAAAACTGGGGATTGAGACTGTGAACCAGCGTGGCTTAATGGAAAGAGCCTGGGCTTGGGAGTCAGAGGTCATGGGTTCTAATCCTGCCACCGCCACTTGTCAGCTGTGTGACTCTGGGCAAGTCACTTCGCTTCTCTGGGCCTCAGTGACCTCATCTGTAAAATGGGGATTAAGACTGTGAGCCCCATGTGGGACACCCTGAACACCTTGTAAACTCCCCAGCGCTTAGAACAGTGCCTTGCACATAATAAGCACTTAATAAATGCCATCATCATTATTATTATTATTTCCACTGTGCCACGCTGATTATCTACCCTAGCTCTTAATCCAGTGCCCGGCACATAGTAAGGGCTTAAGAACAGTGCTTTGCACATAGTAAGCGCTTTAATAAATGCCATCATTATTATCTAGCCTGTGAGCCCGCTGTTGGGTAGGGACCGTCTCTATATGTTGCCACTTGTACTTCCCAAGCGCTTAGTACAGTGCTCTGCACACAGGAAGCGCTCAGTGAATAGGATTGAGTGAATGAATGAACACATGGTAAGGGCTTAAAAAATACCATTTTTTCCAGCGTTTACAACAGCCCTTCGCACATAGTAAGGGCTTAACAAATACCATTATTATTATTGGACATGGCTGTGTTCCACCTGATTATCTTCTATCTACCCCAGAGCTCAGTACAGTGGCTGACGCGTACAAAGCACTTTAAAAATAAGCATAAAAAGGGGGTGGGGCTTTGGTTTTAATAATAATAATAATAATTGGCATTTGTTAAGCGCTTACTATGTGCAAAGCACTGTTCTAAGCGCTGGGGAGGATACAGGGTGATCAGGTTGTCCCATGTGGGGCCCACAGTCCTAATCCCCATTTTACAGATGATTTTGTCATCTGCCTCCCCCGTTCTAGACTGTGAGCCCATTGTTGGGTAGGGGTTGTCTCTGTTGCCAAATTGTACTTCCCAAGCGCTTAGTACAGTGCTCTGCACACAGTAAGCGCTCAATAAGTATTGTGGCTCAGTGGAAAGAGCCCGACTTTGGAGTCAGAGGTCCTGGGTTCAAATCCCGACTCCACCGATTGTCAGCTGTGTGACTTTGGGCAAGTCACTTCACTTCTCTGGGCCTCAGTTCCCTCATCTGGAAAATGGGGATGAAGATTGTGAGCCCCCTGTGGGACAACCTGATCACCTTGTAAACTCCCCAGGGCTTAGAACAGTGCTTTGCACATAGTAAACGCTTAATAAATGCCATCATTATTATTATTAGGGCAAGTCACTTCACTTCTCTGGGCCTCAGTGACCTCATCTGGAAAATGGGGATGAAGACTGTGAGCCCAACGTGGGACAACCTGATCACCTTGTAACCTCCCCAGGGCTTAGAACAGTGCTTTGCACATAGTAAACGCTTAATAAATGCCATCATTATTATTATTAGGGCAAGTCACTTCACTTCTCTGGGCCTCAGTGACCTCATCTGGAAAATGGGGATGAAGACTGTGAGCCCCCCGTGGGACAAACTGATCACCTTGTAAACTCCCCAGGGCTTAGAACAGTGCTTTGCACATAGTAAGCGCTTAATAAATGCCATCATTATTATTATTAGGGCAAGTCACTTCTCTGGGCCTCAGTGACCTCATCTGGAAAATGGGGATGAAGACTGTGAGCCCCCTGAGGGACACCCTGATCACCTGGTAACCTCCCCAGCGTTTAGAACAGTGCTTTGCACATAGTAAGCGCTTAATAAATGCCATTATTATTAATAAATACGACTGGATGGATGAATGAATGATCCCTCAGGGAGGGCTTGGCCTGGGGGCGGAAGGCCGGACTCTCACCTCACATCCTGGGGGGCGGGGCCCCAGAAAGTCATCGCAGTGCGCATGCGCAGGGCCCGGGGGCTGCTGGGATTTGTAGTTTCGAGGGGGCGTGTGTGCTCCGGCCTCCAGAACAGACAACTATCGGGAGAGCAGGGAGGCCCAGGGGTATGCTGGGATTTGTAGTTCCGGGCATGCGCGCTCCGGCCTCCGGAACAGATAATATCGCGTGAGCGGGCGGCCCAGGGGGCTGCTGGGATTTGTAGTTCCAGGGGCGCGTGTGGCCTTAAGAAAAGACAAAAATCAAAAGAGTGGGTTGGCCTAGGGTTCAGTCAGCCTGGTACGATTTTGGAGGACTCTCCAAAATCCCCTGCAACATCAGGTGTCCCCAAAAAGTGGTGGCCTGGGGGCCAAATGTCTTTCAAGCATTCATTCAATCGTCTTTATTGAGCGCTTGCTACTACAAATAATAATAATTTTGGTATTTGTTAAGCTCCTACTATGTGCAAATCACTGTTCTAAGCGCTGGGGAGGATACAAGGTGATCAGGTTGTCCCATGTGGGGCTCACAGTCTGGAGAGCTTTGGAGTCAGAGGTCATGATGATGATGTTGGCATTTGTTAAGCGCTTACTATGTGCAAAGCACTGTTCTAAGCGCTTGGGGGGATACAAAGTGATCAGGTTGTCCCACGTGGGGCTCACAGTCTTAATCCCCATTTTACAGATGAGGTAACTGAGGCTCAGAGAAGTTAAGTGACTTGCCCAAGGTCACACAGAAGACATGTGGCTGAGTCGGGATTCGAACCCATGACCTCTGACTCCAAAGCCCGGGCTCTTTCCACTGAGCCACGCTGCTTCTCAATACATATGCCCAGGTCATGGGTTCAAATCCCCGCTCCGCCAATTGTCAGCTGTGTGACTTTGGGCAAATCACTTCACTTCTTTGGGCCTCAGTTACCTCATCTGGAAAATGGGGATAATAATGATAATGATGGCATTTATTAAGCGCTTACTATGTGCAAAGCACTGTTCTAAGCGCTGGGGGGAGGGGCGGTTTACAAGGTGATCAGGTTGTCCCACGGGGGGCTCACAGTCTTAATCCCCATTTTACAGATGAGGTCACTGAGGCCCAGAGAAGTGAAGTGACCTGCCCAAAGTCACACAGCTGCCGAGCCATCTGTTGGCTGGGTGGTCTCGGGCACGTCACTCTGCTTCTCTGGGCCTCAGTTCCCTCGTCCGTAAAATGGGGATTCAATACCTGTTCTCCTTAATAAATGCCATTATTATTATTTATTATTAATCCCCATTTCACAGATGAGGGAACTGAGGCACAGAGAAGTGAAGTGACTTGCCCAAAGTCACACAGCTTTGTGCAGAGCACTGTACTAAGCGCTTGGGAAGTACAATTCGGCGACAGATAGAGACGGTCCCTTCCCCACAACGGGCTCCCAGTCTAGAAGAGGGAGACAGACAACAAAACTAAACAGAGGAGAAGCAGCGTGGCTCAGTGGAAAGAGCATGGGCTTTGGAGTCAGAAGTCATGAGTTCAAATCCTGGCTCTGCCACGTGTCAGCTGTGTGACTTTGGGCAAGTCACTTAACTTCTCTGGGCCTCAGTTACCTCATCTGTAAAATGGGGATTAAGAATGTGAGCCCCCCGTGGGACAACCTGATCACCTTGTAATTTCCCCAGCACTTAGATCAGTGCTTTGCACCTAGTAAACGCTTAATAAATGCCATCTTTATCATTATTATTATTATTAGTGGCACAAGCCTGGGCTTGAGAGTCAGAGGTCATGGGTTCTAATCCTGCCTCCTCCACTTGTCTGCTGTGTGACCTTGGGCAAGTCACTTCTCTGTGCCTCAGCTGTGTCATCTGTAAAATGAGGATTAAGACTGTGAGCCCCATATGGGACAATCTGATCACCTGGTATTCCCCCCGCCCCCGGCGCTTTGAACAGTGCTTTAATAATGTTGGCATTTATTAAGCACTTACTATGTGCAAAGCACTGTAAGCACTTAACAAATGCCATTATTATTACTATTATTATTATTATTATTATTATTATTATTATCCTCTGTGCCTCGGCTCTGTCATCTGTAAAATGAGGATTAAGACTGTGAGCCCCATGTGGGACAACCTGATGACCTTGTATCTCCCCCAGGGCCTAGAACAGTGCTTGGCACATAATAAGCGCTTAACAAATACCACTATTATTATTATTATTATTAATTGTCTTTCAGTCAGTCAGTCAGTCAATCCTATTTATTGAGACTTTACTGTGTGTGGAGCACTATACTAAGTACAGTGGCTCTGCCACTTCTTTTTTTTTTAATGGTATTTGTTAAGCGCTTACTATGTGCAAAGCACTGTTCTAAGCGCTGAACTTGTCTGCTGTGTGACGTTGGGCAAGGCACCTCACTTCTCTCAGCCTCAGTTACCTCATCTGTAAAATGGGGCTGGAGACTGTGAGCCCCATCTGGGACAGGGACCGTGTCCAACCCAATTTGCTTGTATTTACCCCACCGCTTAATACAGTACCTGGCACGTAGTAAGTGCTTCATCATCATCATCATCAATCGTATTTATTGAGCGCTTACTATGTGCAGAGCACTGTACTAAGCGCTTGGGAAGTACAAATTGGCAACATATAGAGACAGTCCCTACCCAACAGTGGGCTCACAGTCTAAAAGGGGAAGACATAGAACAAAACCAAACACGCTAACAAAATGAAATAAATAGAATAGATATGTACAAGTAAAATAAATACTTGTTTCACAAATACCATAATCATTACTGTAATAATAATTATTATTATTATTATAAGGTGTGCGTTTGTCCCCGGACTGAGCCCCCTTTTTGTGCCTCAGTTGCCTCATCTGTAAAGCGGGGATTAAGGTTGTGAGCCCCACATGGGACAACCTGATTACCTTGTATCTCCCCCAGTGCTTCGAACAGTGCTTGGCACATAGTAAGCGCTTAACAAATGCCATTATTATTATTACAGGACAACAGACACATTCCCTGCCCACAGTGAGCTTACAGTCTAGTGTCTTTGTGTCTGCACTCTTAGAAGTGTGTGCATGAGTGAGTGTCTCCGAAGTAGCATGGCATAATGGCTAATAATAATAATAATAATAATAATAATAATGGCATTTGTTAAGCGCTTACTATGTGCAAAGCACTGTTCTAAGCGCTGGGGTAGACCACAGGCCAGGTCACGGGTTCTAATCCCGGCTCCGCCACGTGTCTGCTGTGTGACCTTGGGCAAGGCACTTCACTTCTCTCAGCCTCAGTTACCTCGTCTGTAAAATGGGGCTGGAGACTGTGAGCCCCATCTGGGCTCACAGTGACCGCGTCCGACCCAATTTGCTTGTATTTACCCCATTGCTTAATACAGTACCTGGCACATAGTAATCAATCAATCAATCAATCATATTTATTGAGCGCTTACTGTGTGCAGAGCACTGGACTAAGCGCTTGGGAAGTCCAAGTTGGCAACATATAGAGACAGTCGCTACCCAAAACAGTGGGCTCACAGTCTATATGTCTCTATATGTCTCTATATATTGCCAACTTGTACTTCCCAAGCGCTTAGTACAGTGCTCTGCACACAGTAAGCGCTCAATAAATGCGATTGATTGATTGATTTAGACAGAGAACAAAACCAAACATAGTAACAAAATAAAATAAATAGAATAGATATGTACAAGTAAAATAAATAAATAAATAAATAGAGTAATAAGAGTAATAGTAAGTGCTTAACAAATATCATAATTATTACTGTAATAATAATTATTATTATAATGTGTGCGTGTGTCCCCAGACTGAGCCCCCTTTTTCCTCTCCTCCTCCCCATCTCCCCAGCTTTACCTCCGTCCTCTCCCCACAGCATTTGGATATAGTCGTACAGATTTATTACTCCATTTATTTGACCTGTACATATTTACTATTCTATCTATTTTGTTAATAAGGTGCATATAGCTGTAATTCTATTTATTCTGACAGTTTTGACACCTGTCCACATGTTTTGTTTTGTTCTCTGTTTCCCCCTTCTAGACTGTGAGCCTGTTGTTAGGTAGGGACCGTCTCTATAAATTGCCAATTTGTACTTCCCAAGCACTTTGTACAGTGCTCTGCACACGGTAAGCGCTCAATAAATACGATTGAATGAATGGATGAATGCATGAGCCTGAACTCTTCTGGGCATCTGTGCCCAAATCTAGGCAAGAAATATTTAAGTCGTCAACAATTCCTCCTTCTCCCTTCCTCTTTACGCTCAAGCAATGACAAAAATCTATGGCTTTTTCTTCCCTTTCCACCCAAATCTTTTGCTTAGGTCCTGCAAGGAGATAATAATAATAATGATGGCATTTATTAAGCACTTACTATGTGCAAAGCACTGTTCTAAGCGCTGGGGAGGTTACAAGGTGATCAGGTTGTCCCACCGGGGGCTCACAGTCTTAATCCCCATTTTCCAGATGAGGTAACTGAGGCCCAGAGAAGTGAAGTGACTTGCCCAGAGTCACACAGCTGACAATCGGTGGACCCAGGATTTGAACCCATGACCTCTGACTCCAAAGCCCGTGCTCTTTCCACTGACCCACACTGCTTCTCCCGGAGATGACTTGCCCTCCTCCTCCTCCTCATAATAATAACAATAATAATAACAATAATGGCATTTATTAAATGCTTACTATGTTCAAAGCACTGTTCTAAGCGCTGGGGAGTTTACAAGGTAATCAGGTTGTCCCACGTGGGGCTCACAGTCTTCATCCCCATTTTGCAGATGAGGAAACTGAGGCCAGAGAAGTTAAGTGACTTGCCCAAGGTCACACAGCTGACAAATGGCAGAACCGGGATTTGAACCCATGATCTCTGCCTCCAAAGCCCGGGCTCTTTCCACTGAGCCGCGCTGCTTCCCATGTCATATGTCATGGGACATATGTCAGCGCTTAGAACAGTGCTTTGCACATAGTAAGCACTTAACAAATACCATCATCAAATCAAATCAAATGTCATATGGCCCATGTCATGTCCTCATATGTCACTGATCCTATTAGGCCAAGATGTTTTATTTATTTATTTATTTATTTATTTATTTATTTATTTATTTTACTTGTACATATCTATTCTATTTATTTTATTTCGTTAGTATGTTTGGTTTTGTTCTCTGTCTCCCCCTTTTAGACTGTGAGCCCACTGTTGGGTAGGGACTGTCTCTATATGCTGCCAATTTGTACTTCCCAAGCGCTTAGTACAGTGCTCTGCACATAGTAAGCGCTCAATAAATACGATTGATGATGATGATGATGTTTTGTTTTTTTAAAAAAAGCACCCCCACTTCTTCTACCATTAAAATAAAAACCCCCAGGATCCCCAACACTAGGCCAAAGTCCCGTCTCACCCACCCCTCCTATTAATCAATCGATTAATCGTATTTATTGAGCGCTTACTGTGTGCAGAGCACTGTACTAAGCGCTTGGGAAGTACAAGTTGGCAACATATAGAGACAGTCCCTACAGGTTATTTACTCCAACAGCCTCCACTTCCTTTCCTTCAGCTCCCCTCTTGACTCTCTCCAATCGTTTCTGGTCCCTTCACTCCCCCCGAGATGGCCTTTTTTAAAGACACTAATGACCCCCTTGTCGTATCTAATGGATTTAACTCTGTCTTAATCCTCCTCAACCTCTCTGTTGGGTAGGGACTGTCTCTATATGTTGCCAACTTGTACTTCCCAAGCGCTTAGTACAGTGCTCTGCACATAGTAAGCGCTCAATAAATACAATTGATGATGATGATGACCTCTCAGCTGCCTTCAGCACTGTGGACCACTCCTTTCTTCTCGAAATGCTAGCTAACTTCGGTTTTTCTGTCAGAGGTCTCTCGTGGTTCTCCGTTTTCGACAACCCATCCTTCTCCATCCTCTTGGCTGGGTCTTCCTCTGCTTCCCCGTCCCTCAAGATATTGTTCTGCGTCCCCTTCCTTTCTTAATTTTCACTCTCTCCCTCAGGAAATCAATCAATCAATCAATCAATCAATCAATTTTATTTATCGAGCGCTTACTGTGTGCAGAGCACTGGACTAAGCGCTTGGGAAGTACAAGTTGGCAACATCTAGAGACGGTCCCTGCCCAACAGTGGGCTCACAGTCTAAAAGGGGGAGACAGAGAACAAAACCAAACATACAACAAAATAAAATAAATAGAATAGATATGTACAGGTAAAATAAATAGATAAATAAATAGACTAATAAATGTGTACAAACATGTATACGTATATACAGGTGCTGTGGGGAAGGGAAGGAGGTAAGATGGGGGGGATGGAGAGGGGGACGAGGGGGAGAGGAAGGAAGGGGCTCAGTCTGGGAAGGCCTCCTGAAGGAGGTGAGCTCTCAGTGGGGAACTCATCATCATCAGCAGCAGCAGCAGCATAATAATGATGGCATTTGTTAAGCGCTTACTATGTGCGAAGCACTGTTCTAAGCACTGGGGGGGGATACAAGGTGATCAGGCTGTCCCACGTGGGGCTCACAGTCTTCATCCCCATTTTACAGATGAGGGAACTGAGGCTCAGAGAAGTGAAGTGACTTGCCCAGGGTCACTCATCAACTATCACCCCTAGGTCACCTCACTAGCCTTGACCTCTCTCCTCTAAAATCCCACATTACCTCCTTAATAATAATAATAATAATGATGATGATGATGGCATTTATTAAGCGCTTACTATGTGCAAAGCACTGTTCTAAGCACTGGGGAGGTTACAAGGTGATCAGGTTGTCCCACGTGGGGCTCACAGTCTTTCATCCCCATTTTACAGGTGAGGGAACTGAGGCCCAGAGAAGTGGAATGACTTGCCCAAAGTCACACAGCTGACAAGTGGCGGAGCTGGGATTTGAACCCATGACCTCTGACTCCAAAGCCCGGGCTCTTTCCACTGAGCCACACCGCATAAATAAGAGAGCCCAGATCAGAAATGCTCCTGGGAGTCTCAAGTCTAAATGAGAGAGTCCGGGGGAGGAACAGCCAGTAGAGGAGAGAATTAACGAGGGGAGAAAAGGGAGAGGAAAAAATGGCGAAGAAGGGTTCACACTATCGTCTCCTAGTTAATAATAATAATAATAATGGCATTTATTAAGTGCTTAATATGTGCAAAGCACTGGTCTAAGCGCTGGGGAGGTTACAAGGTGATCAGGTTGTTCCACGGGGGGCTCACAGTCTTTAACCCCCATTTTACAGATGAGGGAACTGAAGCACAGAGAAGTGAAGTGACTTGCCCAAAGTCACACAGCCGACAATTGGCCGACATTTGAACTCCAAAGCCTGTGCTCTTTCCACTGAGCCATGCTGCTTCTCTAGTTCGTCTCCTTCCTCTCCGACAGCTCCTTCTTGGTCTCTTTTGCCTGCTTATTTGTTCATTCATATTTACTGAGCGCTTACTGGGTGCCAAGCACCGTCCTAAGCACTTGGGAGAGGACAATATAGCAATGAACAGACACATTCCCTGCCCACAGGGAGCTTACAATCTAGAGACTCCTCTTCTGCCTCTGCTCCCTCTAACTATGGGAATCCCTCAAGGTTCAGTTCTGCGTCTCCTATTCTCTGGCTCCATCCATTCCCTTGGGAAGGTCATCCACGCCCTGGGCTTCAGGAACCATCTCTCTACCCTGAGGACTCCCAAATCAATCAATCAATCAATCAATCGTATTTATTGAGCGCTTACTGTGTGCAGAGCACTGGACTAAGCGCTTGGGAAGTACAAATTGGCAACATCTAGAGACGGTCCCTACCCAACAGTGGGCTCACAGTCTAGAAGGGGGAGACAGAGAAGAAAACCAAACATACTAACAAAATAAATAGAATAGACAGGTACAAGTAAAATAAAAAAATAAATAAATAGAGTAATAAATATGTATCATCATCATCATCATCAATCGTATTTATTGAGCGCTTACTGTGTGCAGAGCACTGTACTAAGCGCTTGGGAAGTACAAATTGGCAACATCTAGAGACAGTCCCTACCCAACAGTGGGCTCGCAGTCTAGAAGGGGGAGACAGAGAACAAAACCAAACATACTAACAAAATAAAATAAATAGAATAGATAGGTACAAGTAAAATAAATAAATAAATGAATAGAGTAATAAATATGTATCATCATCATCATCATCAGTCGTATTTATTGAGTGCTTATTATATGCAGAGCACTGTACTAAGCGCTTGGGAAGTACAATTTGGCAACATATAGAGACAGTCCCTACCCAATAGTGGGCTCACAGTCTAAAAGCTTACTATGTGCAAAGCACTGTTCTAAGCACTGGGGAAGATACGAGGTGATCAGGCTGCCCCCCGGGGGGCTCACAGTCTTAATCCCCGTTTTACAGATGAGGTAAATGAGAAGTGAAGTGACTTGCCCAAAGTCACACAGCTGACAATGGGCGGAGGCAGGATTTGAACCCGTGACTGCTGAGCCCGTGCTCTTTCCACTGAGCCACGCTGCTTCTCATCCCTACTGTCATCCCCTTCCCCCTCGGCCACCCCCGGATGGCCCACCCTTGGGGGTTAGCGTGGGTAGAAGCAACGTGGCTCAGTGGAAAACAAAACAAGTAGGCAGACATCAGTAGCATACATCATCATCATCATCATCAATCGTATTTATTGAGCGCTTACTATGTGCAGAGCACTGTACTAAGCGCTTGGGAAGTACAAATTGGCAACACATAGAGACAGTCCCTACCCAACAGCGGGCTCACAGTCTAAAAGGGGGAGACAGAGAACAAAACCAAACATACCAACAAAATAAAATAAATAGGATAGATATGTACAAGTAAAATAAATAGAGTAATAAATATGTACAAACATATATCCATATATACAGGTGCTGTGGGGAAGGGAAGGAGGTAAGATGGGGGGATGGAGAGGGGGACGAGGGGGAGAGGAAGGAAGGGGCTCAGTCAACTCGTATGACGCAGCGTGGCTCAGTGGAAAGAGCCCGGGCTTGGGAGTGCGAGGTCGTGGGTTCTAATCCCGCCTCCGCCACTTGGCAGCTGTGTGACTTTGGCCAAGTCACTTCACTCCCCTGGGCCTCAGTGACCTCCTCTGTAAAACGGGGATTAAGACTGTGAGCCCCACGTGGGACAACCTGATGACCTTGTATCTCTCCCAGCGCTTAGAACAGTGCTTGGCACATAGTAAGTGCTTAACAAATACCATCATTTTTATTATTATTAAAAGAAGGGCCTGGAAACTGGGCTGGGCTTAGGATTTCGGGAAGATGGGCAACAAGGCCGCTCCATGAGGTGGGGCTGATCTGGGAAAACCGGCTCCATCCCCCTTTTCATTCATTCATTCAATCGTATTTATTGAGCGCTTACTGTATGCAAAGCACTGGACTAAGCGCTTGGGAAGTCCAAGTGGGCAACGTATAGAGACGGTCCCTACCCAACAGCGGGCTCACAGTCTAGAAGGGGGAGACAGACAACAAAACAAAACATAACAAAATAAAATAAATAGAATAAATATGTACAAGTAAAATAAATAGTGTAATAAATATGTACAAACATGTCATCATCATCATCAATCATATTTATTGAGCGCTTACTGTGTGCAGAGCACTGTACTAAGTGCTTGGGAAGTACAAGTTGGCAACATATAGAGACAGTCCCTACCCAACAGTGGGCTCACAGTCTAAAAGGGGGAAACAGAGAACAAAACCAAACATACTAACAAAATAAAATAAATAGAATAAATATGTACAAGTAAAATAAATAAATAAATAGAGTAATAAATATGTACAAACATATATGCAGGTGCTGTGGGGAAGGAAAGGAGGTAAGATGGAGGGATGGAGAGGGGGACGAGAGGGAGAGGAAGGAAGGGGCTCAGTCTGGGCAGATGAGGTAACTGAGGCCCAGTGAAGTGACTTGCTCAAAGTCACCCAGCTGACAGGTGGCGGAGCTGGGATTTGAACCCATGACCTCTGACTCCAAAGCCCAGGCTCTTTCCACTGAGCCACGCTGCTTCTCTGCACACTCTATTATACTGGACTCTCCTAAGTGGTTAGACCAGTGCTCTTTCTGCACACGGTAAGTGCTCAATAAATATGATTGAATGAATGAATGAATTACTATGTTGCCAACTTGTACTTCCCAAGTGCTTAATACAGTGCTTTGCACACAAGAAGTGCTCAATAAATACGATTGAATGAATGAATGAATATGTTGCCAACTTGTACTTCCCAAGAGCTTAGTACAGCGCTCTGCACACAGGAAGCACTCAATAAATATGATTGAATGAATGAATGAATATGTTGCCAACTTGTACTTTCCAAGCGCTTGGTACAGTGCTTTCCACACAGGAAGCACTCAATAAATACGATTGAATGAATGAATGAATGAATGAATATGTTGCCAACTTGTACTTCCCAAGCGCTTGGTACAGTGCTTTGCACACAGGAAGCGCTCAATAAATACGATTGAATGAATGAATGAATGAATATGTTGCCAACTTGTACTTCCCAAGCGCTCAGTACAGTGCTCTGCACACAGGAAGCGCTCAATAAATACGATTGAATGAATGAATGACTATGTTGCTCAGTGGAAAGAGCATGGGCTTTGGAGTCAGAGGTCATGGGTTCGAATCCCGACTCCCCCACATGTCTGCTGTGTGACCTTGAGCAAGTCACTTAACTTCTCTGAGCCTCAGTTACCTCATCTGTAAAATGGGGGTTAAGACTGTGAGCCCCACATGGGACAACTTGATCACCTTGTAACCCCTCCCCAGCGCTTAGAACAGTGCTCTGCACATAGTAAGCGCTTAACATTATTATTATTATTGTACTTCCCAAGTGCTCAGTACAGTGCTCTGCACACAGGAAGCGCTCAATAAACACGATTGAATGTGAATGAATGAATATGTTGCCAACTTGTACTTCCCAAGCGCTTAGTACAGTGCTTTGCACACAGTAAACGCTCAATAAATACAATTGATTGATTGACTGATTGAATGAATGCTATTGCCTGAGCGCCAGGAGGGCGGGGAAAAGGGAGGAAGAGGGGGATGGTGTTTACAACGGCAGGGTAAGGAGGGCCGTGAGCCTCTTTCGGTCGACGGCCACGTCCTGGAAACTACAACTCCCAGCGCCCCCCGCGGCCGTTCCCGTTTCACGATTGGCGGAGAGCGCCGTCAATCTGCCCTTTCTCCTCAGCGATTGGATAAGACGGCGAGGGGGCGGGCGTCCCCGCCCGGCCCTCCATTAAAGAACCCTTGGAGCGAGTTAGCCGTTGGAGGCCGGAAATAGATCCGGTTGAGGGCGGGGGGGGGGGGGGCGCGGAGGGATCTGTTGCCCGTGCCGTGAGGAAGGTGACGAGGTTCTCGGTGGGCGTCGCCGCCATTTTGGGCAGGGAGGAGGCAATGGAGGGACTCGCTGCGCAGTGAGAAGACCCCCCAGGTGGGGCTGGGGGTGGGACGGGGGCGGCTAGTCTGGGCTGGGGGTGACGCCAGACCCGATGGGATGCCCACCATTGGGGTCCCAGGGGGCAGAGGGGAGTGACCCCTTGGGTGACCCCACAGGACCACACTCCCCCAAGGCCCATCCCAATCATCACTTCAGTGCGAGGCTCTACAGTGTCCTCACCCTCCATGGAGATTGGGGGTCCCCCAAAAGGGGAGCCCCCCCACTCCATTTAGGCCCATCCCCTCAGGAAGGGGGCGGAAGTCCCCCACTCATGCTACTTTCACCAGGCCCAAAAGGATGGGGGACACCTGGGGTGGATCCAGGGGTTGCCCCCCATTGGGAAGGGGGTCCCCATTCCTGCCTCGGGGTGGAAAAGAGGGTGCCGCACCCCGTTTTTCCCCCCGGAACTGCCCAGTGTCATGGCAACGGGGCCGAGGGGGAGACACTGGCAGGGGGATGGAGACTGGCACAACCCCCCTATTGCGCATGCGCGCTGCCTCCTTAGAGGTGGCAAAATGGAGGTTCAACCTCCCCTCCTCAACCTCCATTAAATCCTTCCTCTCAGGCCCAGGGGAAGAGATTTAACAGCCCCCCAATAATAATGATGGCATTTGTGAAGCGCTTACTGCTTGCAAAGCACTGTTTTAATCAATCAATCGTATTTATTGAGCGCTTACTGTGTGCAGAGCACTGTACTAAGCGCTTGGGAAGTACAAGTTGGCAACATAAGCGCTGGGGAGGTTACAAGCTGATCACGTTGTCCCCCGGGGTGGGCCCACAGTTTTCATCCCCATTTTCCAGATGAGGGAACTGAGGCACAGAGAAGTGACTTGCCCAAAGTCACACAGCCGACAGTTGGCAGAGCCGGGATTTGAACCCATGACCTCCGACTCCAAAGCCTGTGCGCTTTCCACTGAGCCAGGCTACCTCTGTGGAGCTCCAAACCCTAAAGAAAGGCCTCCCTCCATGCCCTCACCAACCTGTCGCTGCTTCGCCCAACGCTGGGCATCCGTCCAAAGCTGGACCTAAAGTAATAATAATAATGGTATTTGTTAAGCACTTACTATGGGCCAAGCACTGGAGGGGGATACAAGATGATGCTGGTGATAATGATGACAGCATTTATTAAGCACTTACTATGTGCAAAGCACTGTTCTAAGTGCTGGGGAGGTTACAAACTGATCAGGTTGTCCCCGGGGCGGCCCACAGTTTTAATCCCCATTTTCCAGATGAGGAAACTGAGGCACAGAGAAGTGACTTGCCCAAAGTCACACAGCGACCGTTGGCAGAGTCGAGATTTGAACCCATGACCTCCAACTCCAAAGCCTGTGCTCTTTCCACTGAGCCAGGCTACCTCTGTGGATCTCCAAGCCCTAAGGAAAGGCCTCCCTCCATGCCCTCACCAACCTGCCGCTGCTTCGCCCAACGCTGGGCATCCGTCCAAAGCTGGACCTAAAGTAATAATAATAATAATAGTATTTGTTAAGCACTTACTATGGGCCAAACACTGTTCTAAGCGCTGGAGGGGGATACAAGATGATGCTGGTGATAATGATGACAGCATTTATTAAGCGCTTCCTATGTGCAAAGCAGTGTTCTAAGCACTGGGGAGGTTACAAGCTGATCAGGTTGTCCCCAGGGCGGCCCACAGTTTTCATCCCCATTTTCCAGATGAGGGAACTGAGGCACAGAGAAGTGACTTGCCCAAAGTCACACAGCCGACAGTTGGCAAAGCCAGGATTTGAACCCATGACCTCCGACTCCAAAGTCTGTGCTCTTTCCACACCTCTATGGATCTCCAAACCCTAAGGAAAGGCCTCCCTCCATACCCTCACCAACCTGCTGCTGCTTCGCCCAACGCTGGGCATCCGTCCAAAGCTGGACCTAAAGTAATAATAATAATAATAATGGTATTTGTTAAGCACTTACTATGGGCCAAGCACTGTTCTAAGCGGTGGAGGGGGATACAAGATGATGCTGGTGATAATGATGACGGCATTTATTAAGCGCTTCCTATGTGCAAAGCACTGTTCTAAGCACTGGGGAGGTTACAAGATGATCAGGTTGTCCCCGGGGCGGCCCACAGTTTTAATCCCCATTTTCCAGATGAGGGAACTGAGGCACAGAGAAGTGACTTGCCCAAAGTCACACAGCCGACAGTTGGCAGAGCCGGGATTTGAACCCATGACCTCCGACTCCAAAAGCCCGTGCTCTTTCCACTGAACCACGCTACCTCTGTGGAGCTCCAAACCCTAAGGAAAGGCCTCCCTCCGTACCCTCACCAACCTGCCACTGCTTTGCCCAATGGTGGGCATCCGTCCAAAGATGGACCTAAAGTAATAATAATAATAATGGTATTTGTTAAGCACTTACTATGGGCCAAGCACTGTTCTAAGCGCTGGAGGGGGATACAAGATGATGCTGGTGATAATGATGACGGCATTTATTAAGCACTTCCTATGTGCAAAGCACTGTTCTAAGCACTGGGGAGGTTACAAGCTGATCAGATTGTCCCCGGGGCGGCCCACTGTTTTAATCCCCATTTTCCAGATGAGGGAACTGAGGCACAGAGAAGTCACATAGACTTGCCCAAAGTCACACAGCCGACAGTTGGCAGAGCCGGGATTTGAACCCATGACCTCCGACTCCAAAGCCCGTGCTCTTTCCACTGAGCCACGCTACCTCTGTGGAGCTCCAAGCCCTAAGGAAAGGCCTCCCTCCATACCCTCACCAACCTGCCGCTGCTTCGTCCAACGCTGGGCATCCGTCCAAAGATGGACCTAAAGTAATAATAATAATAATAATAATGGTATTTGTTAAGCACTTACTATGGGCCAAACACTGTTCTAAGCGCTGGGGGGGGGGGTATACAAGATGATGATGGTAATAATAATAATAATAATAATAATGATAATGATAGCATTTATTAAGCGCTTACTATGTGTAAAGCACTGTTCTAAGCGCTGGGGGGGGGATACTGATCAGGTTGTCCCACGTGGGGCTCACAGTCATCCCCATTTTACAGATGAGGCAACTGAGGCGCAGAGAAGTGAAGTGACTTGCCCAAGGTCACACAGCTGACAAGTGGCAGAGCCGGGATTTGAACCCACGACCTCTGACTCCAAAGCCCGGGCTCTTTCCACTGAGCCACGCTGATTCTCCGATGATGATGATGATGGCATTTATGATAATGATGATGGCATTTATTAAGCACTTCCTATGTGCAAAGCACTATTCTAAGCGCTGGGGAGGTTACAAGCTGATCAGGTTGTCCCACGGTGGGCTCACAGTCTTCATCCCCATTTTACAGATGAGATAACTGAAGCACAGAGAAGCTAAGTGACTTGCCTGAAGTCACACAGCTGACAATTGGCAGAGCCGGAATTTGAACCAATGACCTCTGACTCCAAAGGGCCACCTGATCACCTTGTAACCTCCCTAGTGCTTAGAACAGTGCTTTGCACATAGTAAGCGCTTAATAAACGCTATCATTATTATTATTAAAGCCCGTGCTCTTTCCACTGAGCCACGCCACTTCTCTAATCATCAGGTTGTCCCACGTGGGGCTCCCAGTCTTCATCCCCATTTTGCAGACGAGGTCACTGAGGCACAGAGAAGTGACTTGCCCAAAGTCACACAGCTCATAAGTCAATCAATCAATCAATCGTATTTACTGAGCACTTACTGTGTGCAGAGCACTGTACTAAGCGCTTGGGAAGTCCAAGTTGGCAACATATAGAGACAGTCCCTACCCGACAGTGGGCTCACAGTCTAAAAGGGGGAGACAGAGAACAAAACCAAACATACTCACAAAATAAAATAAATAGAATAGATATGTACAAGTAAAATAAATAAATAGAGGAATAAATATGTACATACATATATACAGGTGGCGGAGCTGGGATTAGAACCCATGACCCCTGACTCCCAAGCCCAGGCTCTTTCCACTAAGTCATGGCGATTTTCCCCCCTCCATCAGGATTGGGGCCCATCAGAGGCCACACCTGTCCCGCATCTGGAAAGTCGGTCCATGACATCCCAAGCCCGCAACCTTGGTGTCATCCTCGACTCCGCTCTCTCCTTCACCCCTCACATCCAAGCCGTCACCAAAACCTGCCGGTCTCAGCTCCGCAACATTGCCAAGATCCGCCCTTTCCTCTCCATCCAAACCACTCCCCTGCTAATTCAAGCTCTCATCCTCTCCCGTCTGGACTACTGCACCGGCCTTCTCTCTGATCTCCCATCCTCGTGTCTCTCTCCACTTCAATCCATACTTCACGCTGCTGCCCGGATTATCTTTGTCCAGAAACGCTCTGGGCATATCACTCCCCTCCTCAAAAATCTCCAGTGGCTGCCAATCAATCTGCGCATCAGGCAGAAACTCGTCACCCTGGGCTTCAAGGCTGTCCATCCATCCCCTGGCCCCCTCCTACCTCACCTCCCTTCTCTCCTTGTCCATCGCAGCCCGCACCCTCCGCTCCTCTGCCGCCGCTCACCTCCTCACTGGGCCTCGCTCTCGCCCGTCCCGCCATCGACCCCCGGCCCACGTCATCCCCCGGGCCTGGAATGCCCCCAATCCCTCTGCCCCTCCGCCAAGCTCCAAGCTCGCTCTCTTCCTCCCTTCAAGGCCCTGCTGAGAGCTTACCTCCTCCAGGAGGCCTTCCCAGACTGAGCCCCTTCTTTCCTCTCCCCCTCGTCCCCCTCTCCATCCCCCCGTCTTACCTCCTTCCCTTCCCCACAGCACCTGTATATATGTATATATGGTTGTACATATTTATTACTCTATTTATTTATTCATTTATTTATTTTACTTGTACATTTCTATCCTACTTATTTTATTCTGTTGGTATGTTTGGTTCCTCTCCCCCTCGTCCCCCTCTCCATCCCCCCATCTTACCTCCTTCCCTTCCCCACAGCACCTGTATATATGTATATATGTTTGTACATATTTATACCCAGCGTTTAGAACAGTGCTTTGCACATATTAAGCGCTTAACAAATGCCATCATTATTATTATTACTCTATTTATTTTACTCTATTTTTTATTTATTTTTAATAAATAAATACATAGAGTAATAAATATGTACAAACATATATACAGGTGCTGTGGGGAAGGGAAGGAGGTAAGATGGGGGGATTTATTTATTTATTTATTTTACTTGTCCATATCTATCCTATTTATTTTATTCTGTTAGTATGTTTGGTTTTGTTCTCTGTCTCCCCCTTTTAGACTGTGAGCCCACTGTTGGGTAGGGACTGTCTCTCTATGTTCCCAACTTGTACTTCCCAAGCGCTTAGTATAGTGCTCCGCACACGGTAAGCGCTCAATAAATGCGATTGATGATGATGATGATGACATCTGCCCCTCAGAGCATCCCTGTCTTGTTTGGGAAAGGCGGGCCGGAGGAAGAGAAGTTGCAATATGGTTTATTCCAGGTCTGGGTCTTTCCCTGTCCCTCCTTACTAACGAAGCAGCAGGAGGGGACATTTTGTACCAAGGAGCGCATTGTACTAAGAGCCTTTATTCTGTAATTCAAGGAACTGGAGGGATTGTTTTTTGTACCGCCTTTGAAGCTAATGAGTGCCAAGGCTACGCCGGGGGAAGTGGGACCCCCCCCCCTGCCCCCACCCCCTCTTCATGGTGAGGGGTCAGTATGGTGTGGATGTGGTGACCCCCTCCTTGAATAAGTCCCCTCCCAGACTGAGCCCCCTCCTTCCTCTCCCCCTCGTCCCTCTCTCCATCATCATCATCAATCGTATTTATTGAGCACTTACTATCATCATCATCAATCATATTTATTGAGCGCTTACTATGTGCAGAGCACTGTACTAAGCGCTTGGGAAGTACAAATTGGCAACATATAGAGACGGTCCCTACCCAACAGTAGGCTCAGAGTCTAAAAGGGGGAGACAGAGAACAAAACCAAACATACTAACAAAATAAAATAAATAGAATAGATATGTACAAATCCTCCTTGAATAAGTCCCCTCCCAGACTGAGCCCCCTCCTTCCTCTCCCCCTCGTCCCTCTCTCCATCATCACCATCATCATCAGTCGTATTTATTGAGCGCTTACTATGTGCAGAGCACTGTCCTAAGCGCTTGGGAAGTCCAAGTTGGCAACATCTAGAGGCGGTCCCTACCCAACAGTGGGCTCACAGTCTAAAAGGGGGAGACAGAGAACAAAACCAAACATACCAACAAAATAAAATAAATAGAACAGATATGTACAAGTAAAATAAATAAATAAATAAATCCCCCCATCTTACCTCCTTCCCTTCCCCACAGCACCTGTATATATGTTTGTACATATTTATTACTCTATGTATTTATTTTATTTGTACATATCTATTCTATTTATTTTATTTTGTTAGTATGTTTGGTCTTGTTCTCTGTCTCCCCCTTTTAGACTGTGAGCCCACTGTTGGGTAGGGACTGTCTCTATATGTTGCCAGCTTGGACTTCCCAAGCGCTTAGTACAGTGCTCTGCACACAGTCAGCGCTCAATAAATATGATTGATTGATTGATTACCTCCTTCCCTTCCCCACAGCACCTGTATATATGTATATATGTCTGTACATATTTATTACTCTATTTTACTTGTACATATCTATTCTATTTATTTTATTTTGTTAGTATGTTTGGTCTTTTTCTCTGTCTCCCCCTTTTAGACTGTGAGCCCACTGTTGGGTAGGGACTGTCCCTATATGTTGCCAACTTGGACTTCCCAAGCGCTTAGTACAGTGCTCTGCACATAGTAAGCGCTCAATAAATATGATCGATTGATTGATTGATACAAGAACATCAGGTTAGATGCACTTCATGTCCCACATGGGGCTCATAATCTTAATCCCCGTTTTAATAATAATAATAATGATGGCATTTATTAAGCGCTTACTATGTACAAAGCACTGGGGAGGTTACAAGGTGATCAGGTTGAATGAATGAATGAATGTTTTGTTGTCAGCCTCCCCCTTCTAGACTGTGAGCCCACTGTTGGGTAGGGACTGTCCCTATATGTTACCAACTTGGACTTCCCAAGCGCTTAGTACAGTGCTCTGCACACAGTAAGCGCTCAATAAATACGATTGATTGATTGATTGATAATCTCTCTGCCTGCATTAATTGTATCACTCCCGAATCCGCTTTGTAAATACCAGACTCGTTTTTGGCATCGCTTGCTCTTGGAAAGCAGGTGGAAGTCTATTCATTCATTCATTCATTCAATCGTATTCATTCATTCATTCAGCCGTATTTATTGAGTGCTTACTATGTGCAGAGCACTATACTAAGCACTTGGGAAGTACAACTAGGCAACATATAGAGACGGTCCCTACCCAACAACGGGCTCACAGGCTAGGAGCAGCATCCTCAGTGGAAAGAGCCGGGGCTTGGGAGTCAGAGTTCATGGGTTCTAATCCCTGCTCCGCCACTTATAATAATAATAATAATAATAATAATAATGGCATTTATTAAGCGCTTACTATCTGCAAAGCACTGTTCTAAGTGCTGGGGAGGTTACAAGCTGATAAGAATAATAATAATAATAATAATAATGATGGCATTTATTAAGCGCTTACTATGTGCAAAGCACTGTTCTAAGCGCTGGGGATGTCACAAGGTGATCAGGTTGTCCCACGTGGGGCTCACAGTCTCAATCCCCATTTTACAGATGAGGCAACTGAGGCCCAGAGAAGTTAAGTGACTTGCCCAAAGTCACACAGCTGACAGTTGGCGGAGCCGGGGTTTGAACCCATGACCTCTGAGTCCAAAGCCTGTGCTCTTCTCCACTGAGCCACGCAGGTTATCCCTTGAGGGGGCTCACAGTCTTAATCCCCATTTTACAGATGAGGAAACCGAGGCACAGAGGAGTTAAGTGACTTGCCCGAAGTCACACAGCTGACAATTGGCGGGGGCCGGATTTGAACCCATGACCTCTGACTCCAAAGCCCGTGTTCTTTCCTCTAAGCCACGCTGCTTCTCTGTCACACTTAGCTGTGTGACTTTGGGCAAGTCATTTAACTTCTCTGTGCCTCAGTTACCTCATCTGTAAAATGGGCTCGGTACCCGTCCTCCCTCGGACTTAGATGGTGAGCCCCGTATGGGGCCTGATTATCTTGTCTCTGCCTCAGCGCTTAGTACAATGCTTGGCATGGAGTAAGTGCTTAACAAAACATCACAGTTCGTTCATTCAGTCGTATTTATTGAGCGCTTACTGTGTGCAGAGCACTGTACTAAGCGCTTGGGAAGTCCAAGTTGGCAACATATAGAAACCGTCCCTACCCAACAGTGGGCTCAGTTATCGAGCCCTTCGAGCTCCTTCTCCATCGCAGCCCGCACCCTCTGCTCCTCCACCACTAATCTCCTCACTGTACCTCGCTCTCGCCCGTCCCGCCATCGACCCCCGGCCCCCGTCCTCCCCCGGGCCTGGAATGCCCCCAATCCCTCTGCCCCTCCGCCAAGCTCGCTCTCTTCCTCCCTTCAAGTCCCTGCTGAGAGCTCACCTCCTCCAGGAGGCCTTCCCAGACTGAGCCCCTTCTTTCCTCTCCCCCTCGTCCCCCTCTCCATCCCCCCGTCTTACCTCCTTCCCTTCCCCACAGCACCTGTATATATGTATATATGGTTGTACATATTTATTACTCTATTTATTTATTCATTTATTTATTTTACTTGTACATTTCTATCCTACTTATTTTATTCTGTTGGTATGTTTGGTTCTGTTCTCTGTCTCCCCCTTTTAGACTGTGAGCCCACTGTTGGGTAGGGACTGTCTCTATGTGATGCCAATTTGTACTTCCCAAGCGCTTAGTACAGTGCTCTGCACATAGTAAGCGCTCAATAAATATGATTGATTGATTGATTGATTGATTGAAAGTACAGTTCAGCAACAATCAATCAATCGCATTTATTGAGCGCTTACTGTGTGCAGAGCACTGTACTGAGCGCTTGGGAAGTCCAAGTTGGCAACATATAGAGACGGTCCCTACCCAACAGTGGGCTCTCAGGGTAGAAGGGGGAGACAGAGAACAAAACCAAACATACCAACAAAATAAAATAAATAGAATAGATATGGACAAGTAAAATAAAGAAATAAATCCCTACCCAACAATGGGCTCACAGTCTAGAAGGGGGAAAGACGGATAACAATACAAAACAAGTAGACAGGCATCAGTAGCATACCTCAACTCGTATGAAGCAGCGTGGCTCAGTGGAAAGAGCCCGGGCTTGAGAGTCAGAGGTCGTGGGTTCAAATCCCGGCTCCGCCACTGGTCAGCTGGGTGACTTTGGGCAAGTCACTTCACTTCTCTGGGCCTCAGTTCCCTCATCTGTAAAATGGGGGTGAAGACTGTGAGCCCCACGTGGGACAACCTGATTACCTTGTATCTCTCCCAGCACTTATTGCTTGGCACGTAGCGATTAACAGAATACCATTATTATTATTAATATTATTAGTCTCTACCCCAGTGCTTAGTACAGTACCTGGCACATAGTAAGCACTTAAATACTATAAAAATATTATCATCATTGTGAGCCTGTTGTTGTGTAGGGACCGTCTCTATATGTTGCCAACTTGTACTTCCCAAGCGCTTAATGCAGTGCTCTGCGCACAGTAAGTGCTCAATCAATCAATTGTATTGAGCGCTTACTGTGTGCAGAGCACTGGACTAAGCGCTTGGGAAGTACAAGTTGGCAACATATAGAGACGGTCCCTACCCAAAAAATAAATACGATCGAATGAATGAAAGAACAGAAGAGCTGTGATGCATGGACAATGTTGGGACGTTCCCATTACTTGGTAAACTTGAGGAACCCAGCCTACGTCTTCATTGTTCATTGGCTTTGGTAGTTACTGATTTGCTTGGAACTGAAATAAATACGATTGAATGAATGAATGAATGAATGAATGAAGGAAGGAAGGAAGGAAGGAAGGAAGGAAGGAAATATTTCCCAATTCCACGGCCCCAGAGTAGGGCAGTAGGAAACCCACATCTCAGGCTCAAGTTTTACAGCTCACGTTGTTGATGAGAAGCTTTAAAAACTCGTAAGCAGTCGGGTCCCCGGCCCAAATATCAGAGCCTAATATCAAAAGAACCAGTCAATCAAGGGTAATGAACGTTGACTGCGTGCAGAGCACTGGACGAAGCACTTGGGAGAGTACAGTATGCAAGAGGTGGCAGACACTTTCCCTGTCCACAACAAGCTTACAATCTAGAGGAGAAGACATTAATATGTCTTAATATGCCTCCCCCTCGTCCCCCTCTCCTTCCCCCCCATCTTACCTCCTTCTCTTCCCCACAGCACCTGTATATATGTATATATGTTTGTACATATTTATTACTCTATTTATTTTACTTGTACATATCTATTCTATTTATTTTATTTTGTTAGTATGTTTGGTTTTGTTCTCTGTCTCCCCCTTTTAGACTGTGAGCCCACTGTTGGGTAGGGACTGTCTCTACATGTTGCCAACTTGGACGTCCCAAGCGCTTAGTCCAGTGCTCTGCACACAGTAAGCGCTCAATAAATATGATTGATTGATTAATATAAAGCGCTGGGGTAGATACAAGATAGGGGGTCCCCCGTGGGGCTCACAGTCTTAATCAGACGGCCATCCCAGTCAAGATGCTTCCTCACATTCAACTGCTTAATGAGAAGCAGCGTGGCTTAGCGGAAAGAGCCCGGGCTTGGGAGTCAGAAGCCGTGGGTTCTAATCCTGGCTCCGCCACGTGTCAGCTGTGTGACTTTGGGCAAGTCGCTTGACTTCTCTGTGCTTCCATGACCTCATCTGTAAAATGGGGTTTAAGACTGTGAGCCCCACGGGGGACAACCTAATTACCGTGTATCTACCCTAGTGCTTACAACAGTGCTTGGCACATAGTAAGCACTTAACAAATACCAACATTATTATCATTAACTTCTCTGTGCCTCAGTTACCTCATCTGTAAAGTGGGGATTAAGACTGTGAGCCCCCCGTGGGACAACCTGATCACCTTGTATCCCCCCAGCGCTTAGAACGGTGCTTTGCACGTAGTAAGCGCTTAACAAACACCATCATTATTATTATTACTATCGGTCAAGGGCCAATCTGGGAATCCAGAGACCTGGGTTTTAGTTCCCATTCGATCTGCTGGGACTGCGCCCTTGAGCGTGGAGGTTTCTGGCCACTCATTCATTCATTCAATCGTATTTATTGAGCGCTTACTATGTGCAGAGCACTGGACTAAGCGCTTGGGAAGTACAAGTTGGCAACATTTTCCATTCATAGAGAAGCAGCGTGGCTCAGTGGAAAGAGCCCGGGCTTTGGAGTCAGAGGTCAGGGGTTCAAATCCCGGCTCTGCCACTTGTCAGCTGTGTGACTTTGGGCAAGTCACTTCACTTCTCCGGGCCTCAGTTGCCTCATCTGTAGAATGGGGATTAAGGCTGAGAGCCCTCCCGTGGGACAACCTGATCACCTTGTAACCTCCCCAGCGCTTAGAGCAGTGCTTTGCACGTAGTAAGCGCTTAATAAATGCCATCATTATTATTAAGGGCCAAGTATTGTGTTTAGGGACAAATGAAATAACAGCCCTTCTCCACCCCGCCCCTCAGATGTTTCCATCATCATCATCATCATCATCAATCGTATTTATTGAGCGCTTACTATGTGCAGAGCACTGTACTAAGCGCTTGGGAAGTCCAAGTTGGCAACATCTAGAGACAGTCCCTACCCAACAGTGGGCTCACAGTCTAAAAGGGGGAGACAGAGAACAAAACCAAACATACTAACAAAATAAAATAAATAGAATAGATATGTACGAGTAAAATAAATAAATAAATAAATAGAGTAATAAATCTGTACAAACATATATCCATATATACAGGTGCTGTGGGGAAGGGAAGGAGGTAAGATGGGGGGGATGGAAAGGGGGATGAGGGGGAGAGGAAGGAAGGAGCTCAGTCTGGGAAGGCCTCCTGGAGGAGGTGAACTCTATTGATTTTGGGCTACTTACACACGTTAGGAAACCAATCTTTGGATTTTTGGAACCTAACCGCAGAGTGGCCATAAGTGGCATTCCGGGGCAACAGAAACAATGAAGGTACTCACCCCAGAAAGCTTGGACCCATTAAATTTCCAAACCTGAACTTCGATCTCAAGCCTCCGTGCCCAATGGTAGCATCTTTTAGACTGTGAGCCCACTGTTGGGTAGGGACCGTCTCTATAGGTTGCCAACTTGTACTTCCCAAGCGCTTAGTCCAGTGCTCTGCACACAGTAAGCGCTCAATAAATACGATTGAATGAATGAATGCATGAATAAGGACCTTTTAGACCTTTTAGATCTTTTAGACTGTGAGCCCACTGTTGGGTAGGGACTGTCTCTATATGTTGCCAATTTGTACTTCCCAAGCGCTTAGTACAGTGCTCTGCACATAGTAAGCGCTCAATAAATACGATTGATGATGATGATGACCTCCTTAGACGGTCCGTGGAGTGGGATGCCCTGGCTGGGACTCTGTAAAACAGGGAGCAGATGTGAGTGACAGAAACCTCCACGGCTAACGAGGCTACCATCTGCTGAGTCCTGATGCCACAGCGCAGCGTGGCTCAGTGGAGAAGAGCCCGGGCTTTGGAGTCAGAGGTCATGGGTTCAAATCCCGGCTCCGCCAACTGTCAGCTGTGTGACTTTGGGCGAGTCACTTCACTTCTCTGGGCCTCAGTTCCCTCATCTGGAAAATGGGGACTAAGACTGTGAGCCCCCCGTGGGACAACCCGATCACCTTGTAACCTCCCCAGCGCTTAGAACAGTGCTTTGCACATAGTAAGCGCTTAATAAATGCCATTATTAAAACATACAGCGGGCCCATCGGACCATCATCATCAATCGTATTTATTGAGCGCTTACTGTGTGCAGAGCACTGTACTAAGCGCTTGGGAAGTCCAAGTTGGCAACATATAGAGACGGTCCTCACCCACCAGTGGGCTCACAGTCTAGAAGGGGGAGACAGAGAACAAAACCAAACATATTAACAAAATAAAATAAATAGAATAGATATGTACAAGTAAAATAAATAAATAAATAAATGCACATCATTAACAAAATAAGTAGAATAGTAAAGATGTACAAGTAAAACAAACAGAATAATAAATCTGTACAAATAGATATACAAGAGCTGTGCGGAGGGGAAGGAGGTAGGGCGGGGGGGATGGGGAGGAGGAGAGGAAAAAGGGGGCTGAGTGTGGGAAGGCCTCCCGGAGGAGGTGAGCTCTCAGGAGGGCTTTGAAGGGAGGAAGAGAGCTAGCTTGGCGGATGGGCAGCGTGGCTCAGTGGAAAGAGCCCAGGTTTTGGAGTCAGAGGTCATGGGTTCGAATCCCGGCTCCGCCACATGTCTGCTGTGTGACCTTGGGCAAGTCGCTTCACTTCTCTGAGCCTCAGTTCCCTCATCTGTAAAATGGGGATTAAGACTGTGAGCCCCCTGTGGGACAACCTGATTACCTTGTAACCTCCCCAGCGCTTAGAACAGTGCTTTGCACATAGTAAGCGCTTAATAAATCCCATCATCATTATTATTATGTGCGGATCGGGGGCATTCCGGGCCAGGAATATCGAGGGCTTAAAGGCCTTAAGACCAACCTGCAACCTTTTCCAAAGTTGAAACAGTCTGTCAGTGCTTATTGAGTGCCTGCTGTGTGCAGAGCACTGCACTAAGGGCTCTGGAAAATTCAATATTATTATTATTATTATTCAGTAGTATTCAATAGCATTAGTAAACATGAACCCCATCCTCAAGGAGCTTACGTATGAAAGGAGAGAAGGTTAGCAGAGTCAGGAGCTCACGGGTTCGAATCCCGACTCCGCCACGTGTCTGCTGTGTGACCTTGGCCAGGGCACTTTGCTTCTCTGGGCCTCAGTTTCCTCATCTGTAAAATGGGGATTGAGGCTGTGAGCCCCACAGGGGCCAGGCCACGTGGGCTGTGCTCTTTCCACTGGGCCACGCTGCTTCTCTGGTGCAGAGCACTGTACTAAGCACTGGATTCATCCTAAAGGAGGCAGTAATATAAATCAATCAATCAATCGTATTTATTGAGCGCTTCCTGTGTGCAGAGCACTGGACTAAGCGCTTGGGAAGTCCAAGTTGGCAACATATAGAGACAGTCCCTACCCAACAGTGCGCTCACAGTCTAAAAGAAATAATAATGATGACATTTGTTAAGCGCTTACTATGTGCAGAGCACTGTTCTAAGCGCTGGGGGGGATACAAGGTGATCAAGTTGTCCCATGTTCCTCTCCCCCCATAATAATAATAATAATATATAATAATAATAATAATAATGGTATTAAGCACTTAATCCAACCCAATTTGCTTGTATCCACCCCAGCGCTTAGTACAGTGCCTGGCACATAGTAAGTGCTTAACAAATACCATTATTATTTTTATAGTGGGGGGAGCCCGACACTAAAGTAGTTGTACGGGAAAAGTGGAAAATTAAACTGCAATATTAAGGTGGGAGTACAGTTATCCACAGGTTACAGCTCAAGGGCAGGGGTTGGAAACTTTGTGCCTTAAGATTGCCTCCATTCATTCATTCATTCAGTCGTATTTCCTGAGCGCTTACTGTGTGCAGAGCACTGTACTAAGCGCTTGGAAAGTACAATTCGGCAACAGATAGAGACGGTCCCTACCCAACAATGGGCTCACAGTCTAGAAAGTCACCAGCCTTTAGCCAAACAGCCCAGGGGAAGCCAACGTGTGTCCCTTCTGGTGTTGAATCCAGTATTTGGTCCGGTACCTCCCCCCTCCCAACTTTTTGGCAGCCCCTGTAATAATTATTTTATTTTATTAATATTTTTTTTGGCATTTATTAAACGCTTACTATGTGCAAAACACTGTTCTAATCACTGCGGAATTTACAAGGTGATCAGGTTGTCCCACGTGGGGCTCACAGTCTTCATCCCCATTTTACAGAGGAGGGAACTGAGGCCCAGAGAAGTGAGGTGACTTGCCCAAAGTCACCCAGCCGACAAGCGGCAGAGCCTGGATTTGAACCCATGACCTCTGACTTCAAAGCCCGGGCTCTTTCCCCTGAGCCACGCTGCTTCCCATGCACTTAGTATTCATTCATTCATTCAATCGGATTTATTGAGTGCTTACTGTGTGCAGAGCACTGTACTACTACTACTACTAATAATAATAATGATGGCATTTGTTAAGCGCTTACTATGTGCAAAGCACTGTTCTAAGCGCTGGGGGGGATACAATGTGAACAAGCTGTCCCATGTGGGGCTCACAGTCTTAATCCCCATTTTTACAGATGAGGTCACTGAGGCTCAGAGAAGTTAAGTGACTTGCCCAAGGTCACACAGCAGACTTGTGGTGGAGCCGGGATTCGAACCCATGACCTCTGACTCCAAAGCCCGGGCTCTTTCCACTGAGCCACGCTGCTTCTTAATAAGCGCTTGGGAAGTCCAAGTTGGCAACATCTAGAGACGGCCCCTAGCCAACAGCGGGCTCACAGTCTAGAAGGGGGAGACAGACAACAAAACAAAACATATTAACAAAATAAAATGAATAGACTAAATATGTACAAATAAAATAAATAAATAAATAGAGTAATAAATACGTACAAACATATATACAGGTGCTGTGGGGAGGGGAAGGAGGTAAGGGGGGGATGGGGAGGGGGAGAGGAAGGAGGGGGCTCAGTCTGGGGCTTAGTACAGTGCTCTGCACACAGTAAGTGCTCAATAACTACAATTGAATGAATGAATGAATGAATAATTATGGTATTAAGTACCAGGGATAGATTAGTTACGAGATTGGACGTATTGCGTGCCCCGCAAGCCATTTCTCCCCATTTTACAGATGAGGAAACAGAGGCCAAGGAGAGGGCAAGGGATTGCCTGAAATCCCACTGCCTCAGGTCAGTGACAGGTCTGGTACTCGAACTCGGTTCTGTCTCGTAGCCATCATCATCATCATCAATCGTATTTATTGAGCGCTCACTGTGTGCAGAGCACTGGACTAAGCGCTTGGTGGTCTTTCTACAGGGTCAGCATGGCGCTGTGGATAGAGCCCAGGCCTGGAAATCAGAAGGTCATGGGTTCGATTCCTGGCTCCGCCATTTGCCCTTGGGCAAGTCACTTCGCTTCTCTGGGCCTCAGCTGGAAAATGGGGATTAATAATAATAACGATGTTGGTATTTGTTAAGCGCTTACTATGTGCCGAGCACTGTTCTAAGCACTGGGGTAGATACAGGGTAATTAGGTTGTTCCACATGGGGCTCACAGTCTTAATCCCCACTTTACAGATGAGGTAACTGAGGCACAGGTCTCTGGATTCCCGGATTGGCCCTTGACCGATAGTAATAATAATAATGATGGTGTTTGTTAAGCGCTTACTATGTGCGAAGCACTCTTCTAAGCACTGGGGGGATACAAGGTGATTAGGTTGTCCCACGTGGGGCTCACAGTCTTAATCCCCACTTTACAGATGAGGGAACTGAGGCACAGAGAAGTTAATGATAATAATGTTGGTATTTGTTAAGTGCTTACTATGTGCCAAGCACTGTTGTAAGCGCTGGTGTGGATACATGGTAATTAGGTTGTCCCCCGTGGGGCTCACAGTCTTAATCCCCATTTTACAGATGAGGTCATGGAAGCACAGAGAATTAATTTAATTAATTAATTAATCATATTTATTGAGCGCTTACTGTGTGCAGAGCACTGTACTAAGCGCTTGGGAAGTCCAAGTCGGCAACATCTAGAGACAGTCCCTACCCAACAGTGGGCTCACAGTCTAAAAGGGGGAGACAGAGAACAAAACCCAACATACTCACAAAATAAAATAAATAGAATAGATATGCACAAGTAAAATAAATAAATAAATCCCCACTTTACAGATGAGGTAACTGAGGCACAGAGAAGTTAATGATAATAATGTTGGTATTTGTTAAGTGCTTACTATGTGCCAAGCACTGTTGTAAGCACTGGGGTGGATACACGGTAATTAGGTTGTCCCCCGTGGGGCTCACAGTCTTAATCCCCATTTTATAGATGAGGTCATGGAAGCACAGAGAAGTCAAGCGACTTGCCCAAAGTCACCCAGCTGACAAGCGGCGGAGCCGGGATTAGAACCCACAGCTTCTGACTCCCAAGCCTGGGCTCTTTCCGCTAAGCCACGCTGCTTCTAATTAAGCAGTTGAATGTGAGGAACCACAGCACCTGGATATATGTATATATGTTTGTACATATTTATTACTCTATTTATTTATTTATTTATTTTACTTGTACATATCTATTCTATTTATTTTATTTTGTTAGTTTGTTTGGTTTTGTTCTCTGTCTCCCCCTTTTAGACTGTGAGCCCGCTGTTGGGTAGGGACTGTCTCTAGATGTTGCCAATTTGTACTTCCCAAGCGCTTAGTCCAGTGCTCTGCACATAGTAAGCGCTCAATAAATACGATTGATGATGATGATGATGAAGCATCTTGACTGAGGTGGCGGTCTGATTAAGACTGTGAGCCCCACGGGGGACCCCCTAACTATCTTGTATCTCCCCCAGCGCTTAGAACAGTGCTTGGCACATAGTAAGCGCTTAATACCATTATTATTATTATTATTATTGCCGCCTCCTTTAGGATGAATCAAGCGCTTAGGACAGTGCTCTGCACCAGAGAAGCAGCGTGGCTCTGTGGAAAGAGCACGGGCTTTGGAGTCAGAGGTCACGGGTTCAGATCCTGGCACTGCACACTGTCAGCTGTGTGACATTGGGCAAGTCACTTAACTTCTCTGTGATCAGGTTGTCCCACGGGGGGCTCACAGTCTTCATCCCCATTTGGCAGATGAGGGAACTGAGGCCCAGAGAAGTGAAGTGACTTGCCCAAAGTCACCCAGCTGACAATGGGTGGAGCTGGGACTTGAACTCACAACCTCTGACTCCAAAGCCAGGGCTCTTTCCGTTGAGCCACGCTGCTGGTTGGTCGCAGAGAAGCAGCGTGGCTCAGTGGAAATATAATAATAATATATAATAATATGATGGCATTTATTAAGCGCTTACTACGTGCAAAGCACTGTTCTAAGCGCTGGGGAGGTTACAAGGCGATCAGGTTGTCCCACGGGGGGGCTCACAGTCTTAATCCCCATTTTACAGGTGAGGTAACTGAGGCCAGAGAAATTAAGTGACTTGCCCAAAGTCACACAGCTGACAGTTGCGAGAGCCGGGATTTGAACCCATGACCTCGGACTCCAAAGCCCGTGCTCTTCCCACTGAGCCACGCTGCTTCTCCGAAAAGAGCCCGGACTTTGGAGTCGGGGGTCATGGGTTCGAATCCCAGCTCCACCCCATGTCTGCTGTGTGACCTTGGGCAAGTCACTTCTCTGAGCCTCAGTTCCCTCATCTGGAAAATGGGGATGAAGACTGGGAGCCCCCCGTGGGACAACCTGATCACCTTGTATCCCCCCCAGCGCTTAGAACGGCGCTTTGCACATAGTAAGCGCTTAACAAATGCCATCATTATTATTATTATTATTGAGTAAGTAGCCATCCCTTTTCCACCCCCATCCCCTTTAACTGGTGAAATGTAAAACCGTCTTCTTGCATAATTCTTTCCCGCTCCAATCCCTCGCAAAGTTCGGTCCCTTTCCTCCATTCCCCATTAGTTACAGGTCCCAACAAGACAGGCAGGGTTGTCTTTTAAAGGCGAGATTTCCCAACTCCATTTTGGCTTCCTCTTCTCAACCTTTACTGTACCGGATGGGGGGAAAACTTCCAATGAGTCGCTTATAATAATAATAATAATAATAATACTAATAATAATAATGGCATTTGTTTAGCGCTTACTATGTGCAGAGCACTGTTCTAAGCACCGGGGGGGATACAAGGTGATCAGGTTGTCCCACGTGGGGCTCACAGTCTTCATCCCCATTTTACCAATGGGGGAACTGAGGCTCAGAGAAGTGAAGTGACTTGCCCAAGGTCACACAGCAGACACGCGGCGGAGCCGGGATTCGAACCCATGGCCGCTGACTCCAAAGCCCGGGCTCTTTCCGCTGAGCCACGCTGCCGTGGAACTGCCGCCGTTCTCAGTAAAGATCAATCAATCAATCAGTTGGCTGATAATAATAATAAAGGCATTTGTTAAGCACTTACTATGTGCAAAGCACTGTTCTAAGCGCTGGGTGGATACAAGGTAATAATAATAATAATAATAATAATATAATAATAATGGCATTTATTAAGCGCTTACTATGTGCAGAGCACTGTTCTAAGCACCGGGGGGGATACAAGGTGATCAGGTTGTCCCACGTGGGGCTCACAGTCTTCATCCCCATTTTACCGATGGGGCAACTGAGGCTCAGAGAAGTGAAGTGACTTGCCCAAGGTCACACAGCAGACACGTGGCGGAGCCAGGATTCGAACCCATGGCCGCTGACTCCAAAACCCGGGCTCTTCCCACTGAGCCACGCTGCCGTGGAACTGCCGCCGTTCTCAGTGAAGATTGATCCATCAATCAATCCATCGTATTTATTGAGCGCTTACTGTGTGCGGGGCACTGTACTAAGCGCTTGGGAAGTCCAAGTTGGCAACGTATAGAGACGGTCCCTGCCCAACAGTGGGCTCACAGTCTAAAAGATGCTTCCTTGCATTCAACTGTCTGGAGCAGTTGGCTGATAATAATAATAAAGGCATTTGTTAAGCACTTACAATGTGCAAAGCACTGTTCTAAGCGCTGGGGGGATACAAGGTAATAATAATAATAATTATTATTATATTAATGGCATTTATTAAGCGCTTACTATGTGCAAAGCACTGTTCTAAGCGCTGGGGAGGTTACAAGGTGATCAGGTTGTCCCACGGGGGGCTCACAGCCTTAATCCCCATTTTACAGATGAGATAACTGAGGCCCAGAGAAGTGAAGTGACTTGCCCAAAGTCACCCAGCTGACAATTGGTGGAGCCAGGATTCGAACCCATGACCTCTGACTCCAAAGCCTGGGCTCTTTCCACTGAGCCACGCTGCTTCTCAGGTCTCAGGTAATCAGGTTGTTCTATTTGGGGCTTGCACTCTTCATCCCCATTTTCCAGATGAGGTAACTGAGGCCCAGAGAAGTGAAGCGACTTGCCCAAAGTCACCCAGCTGACCAGTGGCGGAGCCGGGATTCGAACCCACGACCTCTGACTCCCAAGCCCGGGCTCTTTCCACTGAGCCGCGCTGCTTCTCAGGTCTCAGGTGATCAGGTTGTTCTACGTGGGGCTCGCACTCTTCATCCCCATTTTCCAGATGAGGTAACTGAGGCCCAGAGAAGTGAAGCGACTTGCCCAAAGTCACCCAGCTGACCAGTGGCGGAGCCGGGATTCGAACCCACGACCTCTGACTCCCAAGCCCGGGCTCTTTCCACTGAGCCACGCTGCTTCTCTTCAGCCCCCAAGCCTTTTGACCCTTCACTCCAGCAGCATGCCCTTTAGACTGTGAGCCCACTGTGGGGTAGGGACTGTCTCTGTATGTTGCCGACTTGGACTTCCCAAGCGCTTAGTACAGTGCTCTGCGCATAGTAAGCGCTCAATAAATACGATTGATGAGGATGATGCCTCGATGGAAAGAATACAGGCTTGGGAGTCAGAGGTCTTGGGTCTGAATCCCGCCTCCGCCGCTTGTCAGCTGTGTGACTTTGGGCAAGTCCTTAACTTCTCTGTGCCTCAGTTCCCTCATCTGTCAAATGAGGATTCAGACTGTGAGCCCCCTTTGGGACACCTTGATCACCTTATAACCTCCCCAGCGCTTAGAACAGTGCTTTGCACATAGTAAGCGCTTAATAAATGCCATCTTCATTATTATTATAGTAAGCACAGTCTTTTAGACTGCGAGCCCACTGTTGGGTAGGGACTGTCTCTATATGTTGCCGACTTGGACTTCCCAAGCGCTTAGTACAGTGCTCTGCACACGGTAAGCGCTCAATAAATACGATTGATCGATTGATTGATTAAATACCACCATCATCATCAGTCCAGACAGAAGCTTCAGAGACAAGCTCTACAGTTCCCTTTTGAACCCTTTGCCCTGTCAGCCGATCGTATTTGAGCACCTCCTACGTCTGCTGTGACACCTTAGGCAAGTCACTTGACCTCTCTGTGGCTCATTGACCTCATCTGCAAAATGGGGATTGAGACTTTGAGGCCCACATGGGACAGGGACTATGTCCAACTCGATTTGGTTGTATCCATAATAATAATAATAATAATAATAATAACAACAATAATAATAATAATAATGGCATTTATTAAGCGCTTACGGTGTGCAAAGCACCGTTCTAAGCGCTGGGGAGAATACAAGGTGATCAGGTTGCCCCACGTGGGGCTCACAGTCTCAGTCCCCATTTTACAGATGAGGTAACTGAGGCCCGGAGAAGCGAAGTGGCTTGCCCAGAGTCACCCAGCTGACAAGTGGCGGAGCCGGGATTTGAACCTGTGACCTCTGACTCCAAAGCCCGGCTTCTTTCCACATGACCTCTGACTCATCATCATCATCAATCGTATTTATTATTATTATAAATATTATTATTATATTATTATTTATTGAGCGCTTACTGTGTGCAGAGCACTGGACTAAGCGCTTGGGAAGTACAAGTTGGCAACATATAGAGACGGTCCCTACCCAACAGTGGGCTCACAGCCCGTGCTCTGCTTCTCCTCCCAGCGCTTAGTACAGTGCTTGGCACTTAGCACTTAAATACTATTATTATCATGTGCAGAGCACTGTACTAAGCACTCTCATTCATTCAGTTGTATTTGAGCGCTTACTATGCGCAAAGAACTGTACTAAGCGCTTGGGACAGTACAATACAACAACAGACACATTCCCTGCCCACAACGAACTCACAGGCTGGAAAGGGGTGGGGGGGACACATTACGTCTTTATTACTCTATTTATTTACTTTACTTGTACATATTTATTCTACTTATTTTATTTTGTTCATATGTTTTGTTTTGTTCTCTGTCTCCCCCCTTATAGACTGTGAGCCCACTGTTGGGTAGGGACTGTCTCTCCATGTTGCCAACTTGGACTTCCCAAGCGCTTAGTCCAGTGCTCTGCACACAGTAAGCGCTCAATAAATACGATTGATTGATTATTTATTTATTTACATATTTATTCCATTTATTTTATTTTATTTTATTTATTTTATTTTGTTAATATGTTTTGTTCTCTGTCTCCCCCCTTCTAGACTGTGGGCCCACTGTTGGATAGGGACCGTCTCTAGATGTTGCCAACTTGGACTTCCCAAGCGCTTAGTCCAGTGCTCTGCACACAGTAAGTGCTCAATAAATACGATTGATTGATTATTTATTTATTTACATATTTATTCCGTTTATTTTATTTTATTCATTTTATTTTGTTAATATGTTTTATTTTGTTCTCTGTCTCCCCCCTTCTAGACTGTGAGCCCACTGTTGCGTAGGGACCGTCTCTAGATGTTGCCAACTTGGACTTCCCAAGCGCTTAGCACAGTGCTCTGCACACAGTAAGTGCTCAATAAATACGATTGATTGATTATTTATTTATTTACATATTTATTCCATTTATTTTATTTTATTTTATTTATTTTATTTTGTTAATATGTTTTGTTTTGTTCTCTGTCTCCCCCCTTCTAGACTGTGAGCCCACTGTTGGGTAGGGACCGTCTCTAGATGTTGCCAACTTGTATTTCCCAAGCGCTTAGTCCAGTGCTCTGCACACAGTAAGCGCTCAATAAATACGATTGAATGAATGAATGAATGAATGAATAAGTTACAGATATCCGTATCCATATCCATATGTGCTGTGGGGATGGGAAGGAGGATAAATGAAGGGAGCAAGTCAGGGTGACACAGAAGGGAGTGGGGGGAGAGGAAAGGAGGGCTTAGTCAGGGAAGGCTTCTTGGAGGAGATGAGCCTTCAATAAGGCTTTGAAGTGGGGGAGAGCAATAAGAATAATAATAATAATAATAATAATAATGGCATTTGTTAAGCGCTTACTATGTGCAAAGCACTGTTCTAAGCGCTGGGGAGGTTATAAGGTGATCAGGGTGTCCCAAAGGGGGCTCATAGTCTTAATCCTCATTTTACAGATGAGGGAACTGAGGCTCAGAGAAGTGAAGCGACTCGCCCAAGGTCACACAGCAGACGTGCGGCGGAGCCGGGATCCGAACCCAAGACCTCTGACTCCAAAGCCCGGGCTCTTTCCACTGAGCCACGCTGCTTCTGTCTGGTAGGAGGAGGGAGGGCATTCCCGGCCAGAGGTAAGATGTGGGCGAGAGGTCGGCGACGAGGTGGATGAGAATGAAGTTCAGTGAGAAGGTTGGCATCCTCATCATCATCAGTTGTATTTATTGAGCGCTTACTGTGTGCAGAGCACTGTACTAAGCGCTTGGGAAGTACAAATCGGCAACACATAGAGACGGTCCCTACCCAATATGCGGGCTGAGTTGTGGGAGAGTCGTGAGGGAGGAGAGGGCGAGGGGACGGACTGATTTGAAGCCAATGGTGAGGAGTTTTTGTCTGAGTCACTTGGGAGAGTACAGGACAGGAGAGTTAGCAGGTTCTCGGGCCCCCCGGACATCTCTAGAGAAGCAGCGTGGCTCAGTGGGAAGAGCCCGGGCTTTGGAGTCAGAGGTCATGGGTTCGAATCCCGACTCTGCCACATGTCTGCTGTGTGATCTTGGGCAAGTCACTTCACTTCTCTGGGCCTCAGTTCCCTCATCTGTAAAATGGGGATTAAGACTGGGAGCCCCACGTGGGACAACCTGATCACCCTGGATCCTCCCCAGCGCTTAGAACAGTGCTTTGCACATAGTAAGCGCTTAATAAATGCCAATTATTATTATTATTATTATCTCTGCATACAGTAAGCGCTCAATAAATACGATTGACTGATTGATTGATCTTCAAAACCAAGCGCATCTTCCTAGCGGGAGTGATGGATCTCACTTGTACATATTTATTACTCTATTTATTTTACCTGTACATATCTATTCTATTTTATTTTGTTAGTATGTTTGGTTTTGTTCCCTGTCTCCCCCTTTTAGACTGTGAGCCCACTGTCGGGTAGGGACCATCTCTAGATGTTGCCAACTTGGACTTCCCAAGCGCTTAGGACAGTGCTCTGCACACAGTAAGCACTCAATAAATACGATTGATTGATTGATTCATTCATTCAATCGTATTTATTGAGCGCCTACTGTGTGCAGAGCACTGGACTGGAATGCCCTCCCTCCGCACATCCGCCAAGCTAGCTCTCTTCCTCCCTTCAAGGCCCTACTGAGAGCTCACCTCCTCCAGGAGGCCTTCCCAGACTGAGCCCCTTCCTTCCTCTCCCCCTCGTTCCCCTCTCCATCCTCCCCATCTTACCTCCTTCCCTTCCCCACAGCACCTGTATATATGTATATATGTTTGTACATATTTATTACTCTATTTATTTATTTTACTTGTCCATATCTATTCTATTTATTTTATTTTGTTAGTATGTTTGGTTTTGTTCTCTGTCTCCCCCTTTTAGACTGTGAGCCCACTGTTGGGTAGGGACTGTCTCTAGATGTTGCCAACTTGGACTTCCCAAGCGCTTAGAACAGTGCTTTGCACATCGTAAGCGCTTAACAAATGCCAACATTATTATTATTATTATTTGCCAAAATTGGCATTCTCAAAGCCAAACAAAACAGAGGGAAAGGTTGTTGGTGGGTGGGGGTGGAAGGCAGGGGCTGGGGGGGAGAAGAGGGGGTGTCGGAGCTAGTTAGGGATCTGTTAAAAAAAATGGTCTCCCACATTTACCTTGGTGTTTTGTTATTTTCCCCACCCAGTCAACAACTTGGGGGTCATTAACCCTTCAATCAATCAATCAATCGTATTTATTGAGCGCTTACTGTGTGCAGAGCACTGGACTAAGCGCTTGGGAAGTCCAAGTTGGCAACATCTAGAGACAGTCCCTACCCAACAGTGGGCTCACAGTTTCTACACAAGCAGTTTGTGTGTGTGTGTGTGTGTGTGTGTGTGTGTGTGTGTGTGTGTGTGTGTGTGTGTGTGTGTGTGTTTTCCAAAGAGCACACTAGCCACATCTTGGAAATTGATTCCATCCATATCATATTCCATATGATTCCATATTCATATTCCATATCATATTCCATCCATCCATATCACATGATTCCATCCATATCATAGAAAAGCAGTTTGTGTGTGGGGGTGTGTGTGTTTTCCAAAGAGCACACTAGCCACATCTTGGAAATTGATTCCATCCATATCATATTCCATATGATTCCATATTCATATTCCATATCATATTCCATCCATCCATATCACATGATTCCATCCATATCATAGAAAAGCAGTTTGTGTGTGGGTGTGTGTGTGTGTGTTTTCCAAAGAGCACACTAGCCACATCTTGAAAATTGATTCCGTCCATATCATATTCCATATGATTCCATATTCATATTCCATATCATATTCCATCCATCCATATTACATGATTCCATCCATATCATAGAAAAGCAGTTTGTGTGGGGGTGTGTGTGTGTGTGTTTTCCAAAGAGCACACTAGCCACATCTTGGAAATTGATTCCATCCATGTCATATGCCATATGATTCCATATTCATTTTCCATATCATATTCCATCCATCCATATCACATGATTCCATCCATATCATAGAAAAGCAGTTTGTGTGGGGGTATGTGTGTGTGTGTGTTTTCCAAAGAGCACACTAGCCACATCTTGGAAATTGATTCCATCCATATCATATTCCATATGATTCCATAGTCTATATTCCATCCATCCATATCACATGATTCCATCCATATCATAGAAAAGCAGTTTGTGTGTGTGTGTGTGTGTGTGTGTGTGTGTGTGTGTGTGTGTTTTCCAAAGAGCACACTAGCCACATCTTGGAAATCGATTCCATCCATATCATATGCCATATGATTCCATATTCCATATTCATATTCCATATCATATTCCATCCATCCATATCACATGATTCCATCCATACCATAGAAAAGCAGTTTGTGTGTGTGTAGGTGTGTGTGTTTTCCAAAGAGCACACTAGCCACATCTTGGAAATTTGTTCCATCCATATCATATTTCATATGATTCCATATTCATATTCCACATCATATTCCATCCATCCATATCACATGATTCCATCCATATCATAGAAAATCAATCAATCAATCAATCAATCGTATTTTTTGAGCGCTTACTGTGTGCAGAGCACTGGACTAAGCGCTTGGGAAGTCCAAGTTGGCGACATCTAGAGACGGTCCCTACCCAACGGTGGGCTCACGGTCTAGAAGGGGGGAGACAGAGAACAAACCATATTAACAAAATAAAATAAATAAAATAAAATAAAATAAATGGAATAAATATGTAAATAAATAAATAATCAATCAATCGTATTTATTGAGCGCTTACTGTGTGCAGAGGACTGTGCTAAGCGCTTGGGAAGTCAAAGCAGTTTGTGTGTGTGTGTGTGTGTGTGTGTGTGTGTGTGTGTGTGTGTGTGTGTGTTTTCCAAAGAGCACACTAGCCACATCTTGGAAATTGATGCCGTCCATATCATATTCCATATGATTCCATATTCATATTCCATATCATATTCCATCCATCCATATCACATGATTCCATCCATATCATAGAAAAGCAGTTTGTGTGTGTGGGTGGGTTTTCCAAAGAGCACACTAGCCACATCTTGGAAATTGATTCCATCCATATCATATGCCATATGATTCCATATCCATATTCCATATCATATTCCATCCATCCATATCACATGATTCCATCCATATCATAGAAAAGCAGTTTGTGTGTGTGTGTGTGTGTGTGTGTGTGTGTGTGTGTGTGTGTGTGTGTGTGTGTGTGTTTTCCAAAGAGCACACTAGCCACATCTTGGAAATTGATTCCATCCATATCATATTCCATATGATTCCATATTCTATATTCCATCCATCCATATCACATGATTCCATCCATATCATGGAAAAGCAGTGTGTGTGTGTGTGTGTGTGTGTGTGTGTGTGTGTTTTCCAAAGAGCACACTAGCCACATCTTGGAAATCGATTCCATCCATATCATATTCCATATGATTCCATATTCATATTCCATATCATATTCCAGCCATCCATATCACATGATTCCATCCATATCATAGAAAAGCAGTTTGTGTGTGTGTAGGTGTGTGTGTTTTCCGAAGAGCACACTAGCCACATCTTGGAAATTGATTCCATCCATATCACTTATCCATGCATCCCATGGATGCAGTGCTCTGCACATAGTAAGCGCTCAATAAATACGATTGATGATGATGCTATTCCATATGATTCCATATTCATATTCCATATCATATTCCATCCATCCATATCCCATGATTCCATCCATATCATAGAAGACAGTTGTCAGTCAACATTTGTGGTGGTATGGGCCCGCTCTTGTGCCCTTGGGCAAGTCATTCAACTCCTCCGGGCCTCAGTTTCCTCCTCTGTAAAACGGGGATAAAATACCTGTTCCTTCAGAATGGTGAGCCCCGCGTGGGAGAGGAACTGCTTCTGATCCAATTGTCTTGTAATAATAATAATAATAATAATAATAATAATAATAATAATAATAATAATAATGGTATTTGTTAAGCGCTTACTATGTGCAAAGCACTGTCCTAAGCGCTGGGGGGGATACAAGGCGATCAAGTTGTCCCACATGGGGCTCACAGTCTTCATCCCCATTTTACAGATGAGTTAACTGAGGCACAGAGAAGTTAAGTTAGGGGAAGAAGTTAAGAAGTTAGGGGAAGCAGCGTGGCTCAGTGGAAAGAGCCCGGGCTTTGGAGGCGGAGGTCGCGGGTTCAAATCCCGGCTCCGCCACTTGTCAGCTGGGTGACGTTGGGCAAGTCGCTTCACTTCTTTGGGCCTCAGTTCCCTCATCTGGAAAATGGGGATGAAGACTGGGAGCCCCCCGTGGGACAACCTGATTACCTTGTATCTACCCCAGCGCTTAGAACAGTGCTTTGCACATAGTAAGCGCTTAACAAACACCAATATTATTATTATAGAGAAGCAGCGTAACTCAGTGGAAAGACCCCGGGCTTTGGAGTCAGGGGTCATGGGTTCGAATCCCGACTCTGCCACATGTCTGCTGTGTGATCTTGGGCAAGTCACTTCACTTCTCCGGGCCTCAGTTCCCTCATCTGTAAAATGGGGATTAAGGCTGTGAGCCCCACGTGGGACAACCTGATCACCCTGTATCCTCCCCAGCGCTTAGAACAGTGCTTTGCACGTAGTAAGCACTTAACAAATGCCAATTATTATTATTATTATTATTATTATTGACTTGCCCCAAGTCACACAGCTGGCAATTGGCGGAGCTGGGATTTGAACCCATGACCTCTGACTCCAAAGCCTGGGCTCTTTCCACTGAGCCACGCTGCTTCTCTTGTACTTCCCAAGCGCTTAGTACAGTGCTCTGCACACAGTAAGCACTCAATAAATACGATTGATTGATTGTATCTCCTTCAATGCTTAGCACTTAGTACAAGGAAACAGCAAAAACACCCTCAGCCCGGCACATTTTCACTTCCAAGAACTGAAAATGTCTCCCTCTTCTAGACTGTAAGGTGGTTGTGGGCGGGGAATGTCTTTTTTGTTGTACTGTACACTGCCAAGCGCTTAGTACAGTGCTCTGCACAGGGTAAGTGCTCAATAAATTCATTCATTCATTCAATCAATCGTACTTATTGAGCGCTTATTGGGTGCAGAGCACTGTACTAAGCGCTTGGGAAGTCCAAGTCGGCAACATCTAGGGACGGTCCCTACCCAACAGTGGGCTCACAGTCTAGAAGGGGGAGACAGAGAACAAAATAAAACATATTAACAAAATAAAATAGAATAAATATGTACATATAAAATAAATAAATAGAGTAATAAGTACGTACAAACATATATACAGGTGCTGTGGGGAGGGGGAGGGGGAGGAGGGGCGATGGGGTGAATGAAAAGCATTATTCATTCTATCGTATTTATTGAGCGCTTACCGTGTTAAGCGTTACAAGCAGCGTGGCTCAGTGGAAAGAGCCCGGGCTTTGGAGTCAGAGGTCATGGGTTCAAATCCCGGCTCCGCCGATAGCCAGCTGTGTGACTGTGGGCAAGTCACTTCACTTCTCCGGGCCTCAGTTCCCTCATCTGCAAAACGGGGATGAAGACCGTGAGCCCCCGGTGGGGCCGCCGGATCACCTTGTAACCTCCCCAGCGCTTAGAACAGTGCTTTGCACAAAGTAAGCTCTTAATAAATGCCATTATTATTATTATTATTATTATTATTAAGCATTGAAGACATTAAGCACTGAAGACAGACTGTGAGCCCACTGTTGGGTAGGGACCGTCTCTATATGTCGCCAACTTGGACTTCCCAAGGGCTTAGTAGAGTGCTCCGCACGCAGTGAGCGCTCAATAAATACGATTGATTGATTGATTGATTGATTGATTCCACTCTTAAAGGCCCAAGGTCTGGACCCCAGGTCAAGTCAGAGTTGAAACTCTGACCATGTTCCCCTCCAAGGGAGGCCCACCTTCAACCTCACCTAAGCAGGGATTAGATCATTCTTCCCATGGGGGGCTGCCCCCAAAGTCACTGCCCCCTCCCCTCTCCTGCCACTCTGTGATGTTACGGTCTGACACGGCATCGGACGTGGCCAGGGAAACCACTTACCCAAAATAATAATAATAATAATAATAATAATAATAATAATAATAATAATGGCATTTGTTAAGCGCTTACTATGTGCAGAGCACTGTTCTAAGCCCCGGGGGGGGATACAAGGCGATCAAATTGTCCCACGTTTGTTTGTGTGTTTGTTGCCTTCCGTTTTTCATCTGCTTTATCAGTTTTCCAGACCTCAAAAGGAAGCTTTTTCTAAAAATCTGCCTTTTGATCGCGGTTGAGTTCCACCTCCCCTGGTCCGAGTTACTAGAACGAAGTAGAATGCCTGGTGCATTTCAAAGGGCATCTTGTTTCCAGCTTCCTGAAAAGTAGGCCAAAATTACATATGTACAAAGGGGATTGTAAATACGCGTGGAAATCGTTCTGTTAATAATGCACTGTAATACATTTGGGACAACCATATGTGTTAGCTAATACAATTAGCCTTTGACTTCCTGGCTGTTCATTCCGCCAAGCTCACTCTCTTCCTCCCTTCAAGGCCCTACTGAGAGCTCACCTCCTCCAGGAGGCCTTCCCAGACTGAGCCCCTTCCTTCCTCTCCCCCTCATCCCCCTCTCCATCTCCCCCATCTTACCTCCTTCCCTTCCCCACAGCACCTGTATAGATGGATAGATGTTTGTACGGATTTATTACTCAGAGAAGCGGCGTGGCTCAGTGGAAAAGAGCCCGGGCTTTGGAGTCAGAGGTCATGGGTTTGAATCCCGGCTCCGCCACATGTCTGCTGTGTGGCCTTAGGCAAGTCGCTTCACTTCTCTGAGCCTCAGTTACCTCATCTGGAAGATGGGGATAAGACTGTGAGCCCTACGTGGGACGACTTAATCACCTTGTATCCCCCCAGTGCTTAGAACAGTGCTCTGCACACAGTAAGCGCTTAACAAATGCCATTATTATTATTATTACTATTATTATTATTACTCTATTTATTTATTTTACTTGTACATATCTATTCTATTTATTTTATTTTGTTAGTATGTTTGGTTTTGTTCTCCGTCTCCCCCTTTTAGACTGTGGGCCCACTGTTGGGTAGGGACTGTCTCTAGATGTTGCCAACTTGGACTTCCCAAGCACTTAGTACAGTGCTCTGCACATAGTAAGCGCTCAATAAATACGATTGATGATGATGATGATATGTATATATGTTTGTACATATTTATTACTCTATTTATTTTACTTGTACATATCTATTCTATTTATTTTATTTTGTTAGTATGTATGGTTTTGTTCTCCGTCTCCCCCTTTTAGACTGTGAGCCCACTGTTGGGTAGGGACTGTCTCTATATGTTGCCAACTAGGACTTCCCAAGCACTTAGTACAGTGCTCTGCACATAGTAAGCGCTCAATAAATACGATTGATGATGATGATGATATGTATATATGTTTGTACATATTTATTACTCTATTTATTTTACTTGTACATATCTATTCTATTTATTTTATTTTGTTAGTATGTTTGGTTTTGTTCTCCGTCTCCCCCTTTTAGACTGTGGGCCCACTGTTGGGTAGGGACTGTCTCTAGCCAACTTGGACTTCCCAAGCGCTTAGTCCAGTGCTCTGCACACAGTAAGCGCTCAATAAATCAATCAATCAATCGTATTTATTGAGCGCTTACTATGTGTAGAGCACTGGACTAAGCGCTTGGGAAGTACAAATTGGCAACACATAGAGACAGTCCCTACCCAACAGTGGGCTCACAGTCAATAAATACGGTTGATTGATTGATTGATTAGTCCCTATTTTACAGATGAGGTAACTGAGGCTCAGGGGAGTTAAGTGACTTGCCCAAGGTCACCCAGCAGACATGTGGTGGAGTCGGGATTCGAACCCATGACCTCTGAGTCCGAAGCCCGGGCTCTTTCCACTGAGCCACGCTGCTTCTCTCAAAAGATCCCTCTTGACCGACTGGACAATAGCCGAAGTCCCCAACTCCGGTATTGTATACTGGAGAGAGGTCAGCAGTGGCTTAGGCGGTCAGACTGCCATTCATTCATTCATTCAATCGTATTTATTGAGCGCTTACTGTGTGCAGAGCACTGGACTAAGCGCTTGGGAAGTCCAAGTTGGCAACATATAGAGACGGTCCCTACCCATTCATTCAGTCGTATTTATTGAGCGCTTACTGTGTGCAGAGCACTGGACTAAGCGCTTGGGAAGTCCAAATCGGCAACATAGAGAGACGGTCCCTACCCGACAACAGGCTCACAGTCTAGTATGTTTGGTTTTGTTCTCTGTCTCCCCCTTATAGACTGTAAGCCCACTGTTGGGTAGGGACTGTCTCTATATGTTGCCAATTTGTACTTCCCAAGCGCTTAGTCCAGTGCTCTGCACATAGTAAGCGCTCAATGAATACGATTGATGATTGATTGATTAGAAGGGGGAGACAGACGACAAAACCAAACCTGTGGACAGGCGTCGTCAGAACAAATAGAATTAAAGCTCAATGCACATCATTAACAAAATAAATAGAATAGTAAATATGTACGAGTAAAATAGAGGAATAAATCTGTGCAAACATCTATACAGGCGCTGTGGGGAGGGGAAGGAGGTAGGGCGGGGGGGGATGGGGAGGAGGAGAGGGAAAAGGGGGCTGAGTGTGGGAAGGCCTCCCGGAGGAGGTGAGCTCTCAGCAGGGCTTTGAAGGGAGGAAGAGAGCGAGTTTGGCGGATTTGTGGAAGGAGGGAATTCCGGGCCACGGGGAGGACGTGGGCCGGGGGTCGACGGCGGGACGGGCGAGAACGAGGTACGGTGAGCTATCGTGCATCCTATCCAGCTATCGACCACAGTGCTTTGCACTTAGTAAGCGCTTAACAAATGCCAGCATTATCATTTAGCCATCTGGTTGCAGGAGAATTCATCCCACTCTTGTTTCTCCAAGGCTGGGTTCACCCAATAATAATAATAATAATAATAATGTTGGTAGTTGTTAAGCACTTACTATGTGCAAAGCACTGTTCTAAGCGCTGGGGGGAACACAAGGAGATGAGGTTGTCCCATGTTGAGCTCACAGTCTTCATCCCCATTTTACAGATGAGGGAACTGAGGCACAGAGAAGTGAAGTGACTTGCCCGAGGTCACACAGCAGACATGTGGGGGAGGCGGGATTCGAACCCATGACCTCTGGCTCCCAAGCCCGCGCTCTTTCCACTGAGCCACGCTGCTTCCTGCTTAAGCACTGTTTTAAGCGCTGGGGAGGGTACAGGGTGATCAGGTTGCCCCATGTGGGGCTCACAGTCTTAATCCCCATTTTACAGATGAGGTAACTGAGGCCCAGAGAAGTGAAGTGACTTGCCGAAGATCACACAGCAGACATGTAGTGGAGTCGGGATTCGAACCCATGGCCTCTGACTCCAAAGCCCGGGCTCTTTCCACTGAGCCACGCTGCTTCTCAATCCGATGTCAGCATCTCTTCCCCTAGAATACAGATCAATCAATCAATCAATCAATCGTATTTATTGAGCGCTTACTGGGTGCAGAGCACTGGACTAAGCGCTTGGGAAGTCCAAGTTGGCAACATATCTCCTCCTTTGATTCCCCAGCACTCAGCGTGGCTCAGTGGAAAGGAGCCCGGGCTTTGGAGTCAGAGGTCATGGGTTCAAATCCTGGCTCTGCCAATTGTCAGCTGGGTGACTTTGGGCAAGTCACTTCATCATCGATCGTATTTATTGAGTGCTTACTGTGTGCAGAGCACTGGACTAAGCGCTTGGGAAGTACAAATTGGCAACATATAGAGACAGTCCCTACCCAACAGTGGGCTCACAATCTAAAAGGGGGAGACAGAGAACAAAACCAAACATACTAACAAAATAAAATAAATAGAATAGATATGTACAAATAAAATAAATAAATAGAGTAATAAATATGTACAAACATATATACAGGTGCTGTGGGGAAGGGAAGGAGGTAAGATGGGGGGGATGGAACCTCAGTTTCCTCATCTGTAAAATGGGGATGAAGACTGTGAGCCCCCCGTGGGACAACCTGATCACCTTGTAACCTCCCCAGCGCTTAGAACAGTGCTTTGCACAGAGTAAGCGCTTAATAAATGTCATTATTATTATTATTATTAGCACATTGCACCTAGCGGGCACTCACTCAACACCTTGACTAATAGAAAGAGGCATACGGAAAGGCAGGGCTGGCATTTAGGTGGGCATTTTGGGCCTCAGGGAATTCCCAAGGGGTCTGTTTAATAATAATAATAATGATGATGGCATTTGTTAAGCGCTTACTATGTGCAAAGCACTGTTCTAAGCGCTAGGGGGATACAAGGTGATCAGGTTGTCCCATGTGGGGCTCCCAGTCTTCATCCCCATTTCACAGATGAGGTAACTGAGGCTCAGAGAAGTTAAGCGGCTTGCCCAAGGTCACACAGCAGACATGTAGCAGAGCCGGGATTAGAACCCATGACTTCTGACTCCCAAGCCCGTCATCTTTCCACTGAGCCACGCTGCTTCTGTTTGGGGGAGCTGTCGGGATTGGCGGCTCAGGTCTTTGGGATATCTGGGTTTTTTGTGTGTTTTTTTTTTAATGGCATTTATTAAGCGCTTACTATGTGCAAAGCACTTTTCTAAGCGCTGGGGAGGTTACAAGGTGATCAGGTTGTCCCACGTGGGGCTCACAGTCTTAGTCCCCATTTTACAGATGAGGTAACTGAGGCCCAGAGAAGTGAAGCGACTTGCCCAAAGTCACCCAGCTGACAATTGGCAGAGCCGGGATTTGAACCCATGACCACTGACTCCAAAGCCTGGGCTCTTTTCCATTGAGCCACGCTGCTTCTCTGGGTTCTGTTTTTCCATACCACTACTAGACTGTGAGCCCACTGTTGGGTAGGGACCATCTCTATATGTTGCCAACTTGGACTTCCCAAGCGCTTAGTACAGTGCTCTGCACACAGTAAGCGCTCAATAAATACGATTGAATGAATCATCATCATCATCAATCGTATTGATTGAGCGCTTACTGTGTGCAGAGCACTGGACTAAGCGCTTGGGAAGTACAAATTGGCAACATATAGAGACAGTCCCTACCCAACAGTGGGCTCACAGTCTAGAAGGGGGAGACAGAGAACAAAACCAAACATACTAACAAAATAAAATAAATAGAATAGATAGGTACAAGTAAAATAAATAAATAAATGAATAGAGTAATAAATATGTACAAACATATATACATATATACAGGTATGATTGAATGAATGAATGAATGAATACCAGGATCTAAAGTGTGTGTGTGTGTGGGGGGGGGGGGGGGGGGGGGGTTTGGTTATTTATTTATTTACATATTTATTCCATTTATTTTATTTTATTTTATTCATTTTATTTTGTTAATATGTTTTGTTTTGTTCTCTGTCTCCCCCCTTCTAGACTGTGAGCCCGCTGTTGGGTAGGGACCGTCTCTATGTGTTGCCGACTTGTACTTTCCAAGGGCTTAGTACAGTGCTGTGCACACAGTAAGTGCTCAATAAATACGATTGATTGATTGATTGATTGTTGTCCCATTCATTCTCTCCCCCCCCTCAGGGAGATGCAGCTCATCCAGGGTCTTGTAATTCCCACCAGAGGAAAGAGGGAAAGAAAACCAAATGGAAAACAATCAGAGCAGTCACTCCTGGTCATAGCTAGCCCGGGAATTAGCCATCAAGCCCCAAACGGACCCCCACTCCCTCTACATTACAAAGTCCAGTCAATCAATCAATCAATCAATCAATCATATTTATTGAGCGCTTACTGTGTGCAGAGCACTGTACTAAGCGCTTGGGAAGTCCAAGTTGGCAACATATAGAGACGGCCCCTACCCAACAGCGGGCTCACAGTCTAGAAAGGGGAGACAGACAACAAAAAAACATATTAACCAAATAAAATAAGTAGAATAAATATGTACAAGTAAATAAATAGAGTAATAAAGACGTAATGTGTCCCACCATCCCCTTCCAGACTGTGAGTTCGTTGTGGGCAGCGGTGGGCTCACAGTCTAGAAGGGGGAGACAGAGAACAAAACCAAACATATTAACAAAAATAAAATAGATATGTACAAATAAAATAAATAAATAGAATAGTAAAAATAAAATAAATAGACCAGATATGTACAAGTAAAATAAATAAATAAATATGTTCAAACATACGTACATATAGACAGGTGCTGTGGGGAAAGGAAGGAGGGAAGACGGCCGGCCTGTCAGAAAGTGGAATTCTTACCCGGAAAGTTGTGTGAGTCAAGGTGTCAAACCCATTCCTTAGAATGACGGGCATCCTGGAGATATGGCAGGATTCTCTCATGAGTAATATCTCTCTAGGTTCTTTCCTAGATCATCATCATCATCATCATCAATCGTATTTATTGAGCGCTTACTATGTGCAGAGCACTGGACTAAGCGCTGGGGAAGTACAAATTGGCAACACATAGAGACGGTCCCTACCCAACAGTGGGCTCACAGTCTAAAAGGGGGAGACAGAGAACAAAACCAAACATATTAACAAAATAAAATAAGTAGAATAAATATGTACAAGTAAATAAATAGAATAATAAAGACGTAATGTGTCCCACCACCCCCTTCCAGACTGTGAGTTCATTGTGGGCAGCGGTGGGCTCACAGTCTAGAAGGGGGAGACAGAGAACAAAACCAAACATATTAACAAAATAAAATAAGTTGAATAAATATGTACAAGTAAATAAATAGAGTAATAAAGACGTAACGTGTCCCACCACTCCCTTCCAGACTGTGAGTTTGTTGTGGGCAGCGGTGGGCTCACAGCCTAGAAGGGGGAGACAGAGAACAAAACCAAACATATTAACAAAAATAAAATAGATATGTACAAATAAAATAAATAAATAGAATAATAAAAATAAAATAAATGGAATAGATATGTATAAGTAAAATAAATAAATACGTACAAACATACATACGTATATACAGGTGCTGTGGGGAAGGGAAGGAGGGAAGACAGCCGGTCTGTCAGAAAGCGGAATTCTTACCCTGAAAGTTGTGTGAGTCAAGGTGTCAAACCCATTCCTTAGAAGTACGGGCATCTTGGAGATATGGCAGAATTCTCTCATGAGTAATATCTCTCTAGGTTCTTTCCTAGATCATCATCATCATCATCATCAATCGTATTTATTGAGCGCTTACTATGTGCAGAGCACTGGACTAAGCGCTTGGGAAGTACAAATTGGCAATACATAGAGACGGTCCCTACCCAACAGCGGGCTCACAGTCTAAAAGGGGGAGACAGAGAACAAAACCAAACATATTAACAAAATAAAATAAGTAGAATAAATATGTACAAGTAAATAAATAGAATAATAAAGACGTAATGTGTCCCACCACCCCCTTCCAGACTGTGAGTTCGTTGTGGGCAGCGGTGGGCTCACAGTCTAGAAGGGGGAGACAGAGAACAAAACCAAACATATTAACAAAATAAAATAAGTTGAATAAATATGTACAAGTAAATAAATAGAGTAATAAAGACGTAACGTGTCCCACCACTCCCTTCCAGACTGTGAGTTTGTTGTGGGCAGCGGTGGGCTCACAGCCTAGAAGGGGGAGACAGAGAACAAAACCAAACATATTAACAAAAATAAAATAGATATGTACAAATAAAATAAATAAATAGAATAATAAAAATAAAATAAATGGAATAGATATGTATAAGTAAAATAAATAAATACGTACAAACATACGTACGTATATACAGGTGCTGTGGGGAAGGGAAGGAGGGAAGACGGCCGGCCTGTCAGAAAGCGGAATTCTCACCCTGAAAGTTGTGTGAGTCAAGGTGTCAAACCCATTCCTTAGAATTACGGGCATCCTGGAGATATGGCAGAATTCTCTCATGAGTAATATCTCTCTAGGTTCTTTCCTAGATCATCATCATCATCATCATCAATCGTATTTATTGAGCGCTTACTATGTGCAGAGCACTGGACTAAGCGCTTGGGAAGTACAAATTGGCAACACATAGAGACGGTCCCTACCCAACAGTGGGCTCACAGTCTAAAAGGGGGAGACAGAGAACAAAACCAAACGTACTAACAAAATAAAATAAATAGAATAGATATGTACAAGTAAAATAAATAAATAAGTATGTACAAACATATATACAGGTGCTGTGGGGAAGGGAAGGAGGTAAGATGGGGGGGGGGGAGGAATCCCTTCTGGAGACCCAAATCTCCCCTTCCTCGCCCCTGCCAGGAAAAAAAAGAAAGAAAAAGAAGTCTACTTAGGCTCGGTACTGTGTCGCTGCCTTATTTCTCGGCAGGTGCTGTAAAATTAGAGGGGCTTCCCTTCAACCTTTTCCAAGCCTCCAGGATTTTAAAGCCAAAAGCCAGCAGAGTGCACTGCTGACATTCCCAACCATCCCGGTCGGCTGCCGCTGCTGCGACGGCGTGATGTCATGTCAGAAAGGAAATTAAAAACACACACAAAAAAATGTTTACCAAAATAGACCCTTAATATCGCCCATTTTTTTTGGGTCCAGAGGAAGAACTGAATGCATTTCCCTGGCAGAACCAAGCCATTTCACGCCAGCCTGATCCCTGCAGTTGGCATCCCTAGGAATCCCCCGACTGTACACAATTTTACATTTCAAAAATGCGTTTTGTCACTCAGCTGTCCTCCCCCGCTCCCCGTTTCATTCCCTTTAGGATGCACAATAAAAAGGGGGGTGGGTGGAAATGGCTCAGCGAGGGGAAACTGAGTTTGAGTCCATTCTCAGCCTGGAATCCCTCAATCATTACAATTCCCACCGTGGTTATTCCCATTCATTCATTCATTCAATGGTATCTTCTAGACTGTGAGCCCACTGTTGGGCAGGGACCGTCTCTATATGTTGCCAACTTGGACTTCCCAAGCGCTTAGTCCAGCGCTCTGCACACGGTAAGCGCTCAATAAATACGATTGAATGAGTGAATGAATTTATTGAGCGCTTACTGTGTGCAGAGCGCTGGACGAAGCGCTTAGGGTCAGGGGCCCCAGTAGGAAAGAAGCAGTCTCCACTGGTAGGACTGTTGGTTGACTGGAGACGAACATAGTCGATACGGAAGGAAGGCAAACATGTATAAGAGAGAAGCAGCATGGCTCAGTGGAAAGAGCCCGGGCTTTGGAGTCGGAGGCCATGGGTTCGAATCCCGGCTCCACCACTTGTCAGCCGTGTGACTTTGGGCAAGTCACTTAACTTCTCTGTGCCTCAGTTACCTCATCTGGAAAATGGGGGTGAAGACTGGGAGCCCCACGTGGGACAACCTCATCACCTCGTATTCCCCCCAGCGCTTAGAACAGTGCTCTGCACATAGTAAGCGCTTAATAAATGCCACCATCATCATCATCATCATCATCATTATTGGTTGACTGGAGACAAACGTAGTCGATACGGAAGGAAGGCAAACGTCTATAAAATGGCAACCAGTTTGCCGTGGCTTCGGGCCTGTAGGTTTTGTTGAGCCACCCTGGCCGAGAAGAATTTAACGCACTTTTGAGGGGCCGGGAATCACAAGCAGAAAAAGTAGACAATTCAAAAAAACGGCCGCTTTGCACGGCGTCATCTAGTCCCCGTTTTATTTCATTGTACTTTGGAGCCAGACACATCACTGGTGCAGAGGAGAGAATTCAACATCCCTCCTTGGCCTGACAGGGCTCTGCACACAGTAAGCGCTCAATAAATACGATTGAATAAATCACAGCCCTCCATCAGACACCATCACACCCAGCTGTGTGTGTGTGTGTCTGTGCATGTCTAACACAAAATTCGGCCATAAGATTCAAAAAGAGCAGTGGCTACCTTCTAATAATAATACTATTGGCATTTGTTAAGCGCTTACTAATCAATCAATCGTATTTATTGAGCACTTACTGTGTGCAGAGCACTGTACTAAGCGCTGGGGGGGATACAAAGTGATCAGGTTGTCCCACGTGGGGCTCACAGTCTTGATCCCCATTTTACAGATGTGGTAACTGAGGCTCAGAGAAGTGAAGTGACTTGCCCAAGGCCACACAAGCAGACATGTGGCGGAGCTTCTAGACCGTGAGCCCGTTGTTGGGTAGGGACCGTCTCTATATGTTGCCGACTTGTGCTTCCCAAGCGCTTAGCACAGTGCTCTGCACACAGTAAGCGCTCAATAAATATGATTGATTGAGTCAATCACACTTCCAATAATAATAGTATTGGCATTTGTTAAGCGCTTACTATGTGCAAAGCACTGTTCTCAGCGCTGGGGGCGGGGATACAAAGTGATCAAGTTGTCCCACGTGGGGCTCACAGTCTTAATCCCCATTTTACAGATGTGGTAACTGAGGCTCAGAGAAGTGAAGTGACTTGCCCAAGGCCACACAAGCAGACATGTGGCGGAGCTTCTAGACCGTGAGCCCGTTGTTGGGTAGGGACCGTCTCTATATGTTGCCGACTTGTATCATCATCAATCGTATTTATTGAGCGCTTACTATGTGCAGAGCCCTGTACTAAGCGCTTGGGAAGTACAAATTGGCAACATAGAGAGACAGTCCCTACCCAACAGTGGGCTCACAGTCTAAAAGACTTGTACTTCCCAAGCGCTTAGTACAGTGCTCCGCACACTGTAAGCGCTCAATAAATACGATTGAATGAATGAATCGTGGGTTTTGACAGTCTCGTAGCTGACCTCAAAGAGGGTGGAACTGACTGCAGAGAGGCATAGGTTCTTTCAATAAAAAACCCGTTTTTCTCCTTCAAGTTAGAGCTCAAATCCACCCAAATCAAACCATTGCTTTGCCCCCCACCCCCAAAAGCCCCTAAGAAGGGCTGATTTGAAACATTTTCAATAACCAAGTTGAGAAAGCCTCACTGAAGGTGTAAGATTGTTGGAAACCAATAAAATTGGAGGTGGCCACGGGTTCACGCCAAAAAACTGCCAAATTTTGTTTATTTATTGTCAGTGCAGGGTTGGTTTTTTTTTTGAGCGGTCATCTGGAAACAGGAAAAGGCAAGGAAAGTTTTAGGTCCTAAGGGGGATACCGTATTGGCAAAACCGAGTTCCTTCCCATCCCCTCCCTCCCCAATCCCAGACACATAGACACCCCCTTTCCCCTCCGTGCAGTAGGTAGCAGAGACGGCAATTAAATCTCTCCCAACGGAATTACACTTTGGAACGATTCGGCACTCTTCCTGGATGGACAGTAAAAATCCGCGTGAGAAACAAGGAAAATTCACCCTCCCTTTCAGACTTAATAGTCTCAGTTCAGTTTTCCGGTCCCTGAACTCTGAACAGGCCTCAACTTCTACCCAACGATGACCTGGCTTAAAAATGAATCTCCCCACCCCCCGCCAAAATATATCCTCTCCTGGCTTAAAAATGATGTTTTGTTTTGTTGTCTGTCTCCCCCTTCTAGATTGTGAGCCCGCTGTTGGGTAGGGACCGTCTCTAGATGTTGCCAACTTGTACTTCCCAAGCGCTTAGTACAGTACTCTACACACAGTAAGCGCTCAATACAATTGAATGAATAGGGACCGTCTCTATATGTTGCCAACTTGTAGTTCCCAAGCGCTTAGTACAGTGCTCTGCACACAGTAAGCGCTCAATAAATACGATTGAATGAATAGGGACCGTCTATATGTTGCGAACTTGTACTTCCCAAGTACTTAATACAGTGCCCTGCACACAGTAGGCACTCAATAAATATGATTGAATGAATAGGGACCGTCTCTATATGTTGCCAACTTGTACTTCCCAAGCGCTTAGTACAGTGCTCTGCACACAGTAAGCATTCAATAAATACGATTGAATGAATAGGGACCGTCTATATGTTGCCAACTTGTACTTCCCAAGCACTTAATACAGTGCTCTTCACACAGTAAGCACTCAATAAATACGATTGAATGAATAGGGACCGTCTATATGTTGCCAACTTGTACTTCCCAAGTACTTAGTACAGTGCTCTGCACACAGTAAGCACTCAATAAATACGATTGAATGAATAGGGACCATCTCTATATGTTGCCAACTTGTACTTCCCAAGCGCTTAGTACAGTGCTCTGCACACAGTAAGCGCTCAATAAATACAATTGAATGGATAGGGATCATCTCTATATGTTGCCAACTTGTACTTCCCAAGCGCTTAGTACAGTGATCTGCACACAGTAAGCGCTCCTAAATACGATTGAGTGAATGAATAGGGACCGTCTCTATATGTTGCCAACTTGTACTTCCAAAGCACTTAATGCAGTGCTCTGCACACCGTAAGCATCAAATACGATTGAATGAATAGGGACCGTATCTATATGTTGCCAACTTGTACTTCCAAAGCGCTTAGTACAGTGCTCTGCACACAGTAAGTGCTCAATACAATTGAATGAATAGGGACCATCTCTGTATGTTGTCAACTTGTACTTCCCAAGCGCTTAGTCCAGTGCTCTGCACACAGGAAGCGCTCAATATGATTGAATGAATGAATAGGGACCGTCTCTATATGTTGCCAACTTGTACTTCCCAAGCGCTTAGTCCAGTGCTCTGCACACAGAAAGTGCTCAATACGATTGAATGAATGAATGGGGACTGCCTCTATATGTTGCCAACTTGTACTTCCCAAGCGCTTAGTACAGTGCTCTGCACACAGTAAGCGCTCCTAAATACGATTGAATGAATAGGGACCATCTCTATATCTTGCCAACTTGTACTTCCCAAGCGTTTGGTACAGTGCTGTGCACACAGAAAGTGCTCAATACGATTGAATGAATGAATGAACAGGGACTGCCTCTATATGTTGCCAACTTGTACTTCCCAAGCGCTTAGTCCAATGCTCTGCACACAGTAAGCGCTCCATAAATACGACTGAATGAATGAATAGGGCCCATCTCTGTATGTTGCCAACTTGTACTTCCCAAGCGCTTAGTCCAGTGCTCTGCACACAGCAATCGCTCAATAAATACGACTGAATGAATGAATAAAATCCCCCCGCCCCCCACCCCAAAAAATCCTCTCCTGTCGAATATCCTTTTCGAATTCCTAGAAATCACACCGAAACTCTCTTCCATCGACAAATATTAAATTTATTGTAACTAGAGAATGAATTTTTTCTTTTTTAATATCCGGATCTGGCCATCTCCCTGTCGAGGGGCTATCAATTTTTCCCCCCCATCAAAAAAAAAAAAGAGACAACTTTGGGGGTTAAACAGAAAATGCAGAAAATGGGTAACATGCCCCCCCTTTTAAAAAAAAAAAAAGGGGGGGAAATCCTTTAAATTCACATAATGGGGAGTGGGTCGAAAAACACACACACATACACAAAAAAAACCACACACACGGGGGAGAGGACACACACACACACACTACGTTAGAGCGAAACACAAGGCCGCAAATGGGGGGGGGCGAAATTGTAAAAATGTCGGCCGTCTTGGAGGCCGTCTCCTTCGAGCGTGCGCGCGCACGCACGCCGGGGGCGTTACGTCGCATCCCGGGCGCGCGCACGCTCGCGCGTGCGCAGGAGTGGGGAGGGGGGGGGCAGTCCGCGGCGCGCGTGCGCACGGGGGGCGCGGCGCAGGCGCAGACTAGTCCGCGAGTCCATCGAGCGGAGGCTGGTCCTGCTGTTGCTGCTGCTGCTGTTGTGGTTGTGGTTGTTGTTGTTGTTGCTTTTGCTGGTTCTCGTTGAGCAGGCGGAGGTTCTCGGCCCGCAGCCGCTCCACCTCCAGCTCCAGGTCCCGGAGCCGGGGGTCCTCGGGCGGCCTCCTGCCCTCCAGCCGCAGCCGGTTGTTCTCGTCCTCCATCCTGGACAGGCACTTCTCCAGCTCCAGGTACTCGCGGAGGAGGTCCTGCTTGCTCATGTTCTGCAGGCTCTCGGCGTGGTAGCGCTCGTAGGTCTCGGAGAAGTCCCGCTGCAGGAACTCGCCACCGCCGCCGCCGCCCATGCCGTCGCTGCCGCCCTCCTCCTCCTCGCCCGCCTCCTCCACGAAGTCCTCGTCGCTGCTGTCGTCCGCCCGCCGCGGGCAGAGGCCCGTCTTCAGGTCGGGCTCCTCCTGGTCGTGGTCGTCCATGAGGAACTGCGTGGTGTTGTAGGGGGCCACGGGCTGGCCCTTGGCGAACATCTCGGCCCGCAGGCGGGAGGCCCGCTGGCTCTGCTTCTCGTCGAACTTCTTCTTCTCCTCCCAGCTCAGCTTGTAGTAGGGCTTCCAGTGGCGCTTCTTCTTCGACGGACGCCGGCGGTGCTTCTTCTTGCCCGGCTGCCTCTGCTGCTGCTGCTGATGATGCTGCTGCTGTTGCTGCTGCTGATGCCAGGCCTCGGCCCCCGACGGGTCCCCGTTCTCCCCCTCCTGCGGGGCAGCGGGCGGCAGGTTGGCCTCCCCCGACGACGAGCAAGTCGGCGACGGCGGCCTCTCCGGGGCCAGGGGCTCGGCCATGGCCGGGGGCGTCCAATCAGTGCCCACCCGACGGTAGGGCAGGGCTACGGGATGGACGCCGCCAAAGGGTTAAAGCAGGAGCCGGCTCGGCCGGCAGGGGGCGCTCCTCCCCCCTCCCCCAAAAAACCAGAGGGGTCAAAGGTCCCCGCTGATGCCACCTCCAGCAGAGGCCTGGAGGGGTTAAAGGTCGCCGCCCACTTCCACGGGCGACCAGCCGAGGACGGGCAAACTCATCTCCCCCGTGGCCAGCTGTTCGTCTCCTCCTCCCCCTCCCCTCGTCCCACCCCCCTCCCAACCTGCTCCCTCCACCTGCCAACTTCCAACTGCTGCTCCCCAGCCCTTTGCGCCGCCTTATATAAAGGAGCCGTCGGGCTCCGCCCCCGCGCAGGCGCACGGCCGCCTTTTCCTCCCTCCCTCCCACCGCGCGGGGGCCGCCGGGAGTTGTAGTCCGACGCCGCGCGCCCAATGGCCGCCCGCGCGCGGGACGCCGTCCGGACCCGCCCCTCCCGCCGCCATTGGGCGCGCCTCACCTGCCAATCGGAGGGGCGGGAGCCAATCGGAAGGCGCCGGGGGGCGGGCTCTGGGCCGTACCACTCCGGAGGGAGGGAGGGGGCGTTTCAAAATGTCCGGCCGGAGACGATCCTTATCCTAGAGATGAAAAATGGTTCGGTCCGGAAAAATAGTCCCGGGGTTTGGGGCCCCGTTTTAATGGGGGTCGGCGGAAGGGGCGCGGATCCCGTTCTGCGGTGGGCGGAGGGGGAAGGGATTTAAAAAAATAATAAATAAAAATCGTGAGGGGGTTTTGAGGGGGCGCCATAGTGGGCGGAAGGACACACGGAACCGCGGTGCGTGACGGTTTGGTTGCGCTTGAGGTGCGGAGGGAGACGTAAACAAATGGAAGGAAACGAGTTCCGGCCGAGCGAGCCGCTGAGGCGACGACGGGGAGGCCCGGGCCCTGGGTTCGAATGTCGCCCTCCTTTGGCTGGCTAACCTATCCAATAATCATAATTAATAATCATCAATCAATCGTATTTATTGAGCGCTTACTGTGTGCAGAGCACTGGACTAAGCGCTGGGGAAGGACAAGTTGGCAACATAGAGAGACAGTCCCTACCCACCAGTGGGCTCACAGGCTAAAAGGGGGAGATGGAGAACAAAACCAAACATACTAACAAAATAAAATAAATAGAATAGATATGGACAAGTAAAATAAATCAATAAATAGAGTAATAAATCTGTACATACATATATACAGGTGCTGTGGGGAAGGGAAGGAGGTAAGATGGGGGGATGGAGAGGGGGAGAGGAAGGAAGGGGCTCAGTGTGGGAAGGAAGGTGAAGGTGATGTAATAATAATCATTAATAATCATTAATGATGATGGCATTTATTAAGCGCTTACTAGGTGCAAAGCACTGTTCTAAGCGCTGGGGAGGTTACAAGGCGATCAGGTTGTCCCACGGGGGGGCTCACAGTCTTAATCCCCATTTTACAGAGGAGGGAACTGAGGCCCAGAGAAGTGAGGTGACTTGCCCAAGGTCACACAGCAGACATGTGGCGGAGCCGGGATTCGAACCCATGACCTCTGACTCCAAAGCACGGGCTCTTTCCACTGAGCCACGCTGCTTCTCATATGATGATGGCATTTGTTAAGCGCTTACTATGTGCAAAGCACTGTTCTAAGCGCTGGGGAGGTTACACGGTGATCAGGTGGTCCCACGGGGGGCTCACAGTCTTCACCCCCATTTTACAGCTGAGGGAACTGAGGCCCAGAGAAGTGAAGTGACTTGCCCAAAGTCACCCAGCTGACAAGTGGCGGAGCCGGGATTTGAACCCATGACCTCTGGCTCCAAAGCCCGGGCTCTTTCCACTGAGCCACGCTGCTTCCCCAATGTGTATATGTATATACGTTTGTACATATTTATTACTCTATTTATTTTGCTTGTACATACCTATTCTATTTATTTTATTTTGTTAGTATGTTTGGTTTTGTTCTCTGTCTCCCCCTTCTAGACTGTGAGCCCATTGTTGGGTAGGGACCGTCTCTATATGTTGCCAACTTGGACTTCCCAGGCGTTTAGTCCAGTGCTCTGCACACAGTAAGAGCTCAATAAATATGACTGATTGATTGATTATTAATTATGTGAGCCCACCTTCTAGGCTGAGCCCGCTGTTGGGTAGGGACCGTCTCTATGATGCCAACCTGGACTTCCCAAGCGCTTAGTACAGTGCTCTGCACACAGTAAGCGCTCAATAAATACGACTGATTGATTATTAATTATGTGAGCCCACCTTCTAGGCTGTGAGCCCACTGTTGGGTAGGGACTGTCCCTATATGTTGCCAACCTGGACTTCCCAAGCGCTTAGTACAGTGCCCTGCACAGAGTAAGCACTCAATAAATACGATTGATTGATTGATGTGCCAACTAATAAAAGTAACAATACTGATGGCATTTCCTAACCGGTTGCTATGTGCCAAGCACTGTTCTAGGCAAAATGATCAGGTTGTCCCCCGTGGGCTCACAGCCTAACAATAGCAATAATGATGGCATTTATTAAGCGCTTACTACGTGCCAAGCACTGTTCTGAGCGCTGGGGAGGATACAAGGTGATCAGGTGGTCCCACAGGGGGCTCGTAGTCTTCACCCCCCATTTTACAGATGAGGGAATGGAGGCCCAGAGAACTGAAGTGACTTGCCCTAATAATAACAATGATGGCATTTATTAAGCATTTACTATGTGCAAAGCACTGTTCTAAGCGCTGGGGAGGCTACAAGGTGATCAGGTGGTCCCCCGTGGGGCTCACAGTCTCCACCCCCATTTTACAGATGAGGGAACGAAGGCCCAGAGAAGTGAAGTGACTTGCCCGAATAATAACAATGATGGCATTTATTAATCAATCAATCAATCAATCGTATTTATTGAGCGCTTACCGTGTGCAGGGCACTGTACTAAGCGCTTGGGAAGTCCAACATATAGAGACAGTCCCTACCCAACAGTGGGCTCACAGTCTAGAAGGGGGAGACAGGAAGCACTGTTCTAAGCGCTGGAGAGGCTACAAGGTGATCAGGTTGTCCCCCGTGGGGCTCACAGTCTTCACCCCCATTTTACAGATGAGGGAACTGAGGCCCAGAGAAGTGAAGCGACTTGCCCCAGTAATAATGATGATGGCATTTATTAAGCGCGTACTACGTGCAAAGCACTGTTCTAAGCGCTGGGGAGGTTACAGGGTGATCAGGCTGTCCCCCGTGGGACTCACAGTCTTCATCGCCATTTTACAGATGAGGGAACTGAGGTGCAGAGAAGCGAAGGGACTTGACCAAATAATAATAATAATGATGGCATTTATTAGGTGTTTACTACGTGCAAAGCACTGTTCTAAGCCCTGGGGAAGTTACAAGGTGATCAGGTGGTCCCACATGGGGCTCACAGTCTTAATCCCCATTTTCCAGATGAGGTCACTGAGGCAGAGAGAAAAGTGACTAGCCCACAGTCACCCAGCTGACAATTGGCGGAGCCGGGATTCGAACCCATGACCTCTGGCTCCAAAGCCCGTGCTCCTTCCACTGAGCCACGCTGATTCTGCTAATCTCATCCTCTATTTTATTTGTCCATATTTATTCTATTTATTTTATTTTGTTAATATGTTTTGTTTTGTTCTCCGGCTTCCTCGGGGGGAGGCCAGGAGGGGTGGGCGGTGATGGTGGAGAGGGAGGAAGGAAGTTGGGCTGGATTGGATCCAGGGGACAGAGTGGCCCATTCATTCATTCAATCGTATTTATTGAGCGCTTACTGTGTGCAGAGCACTGTACTAAGCGCTGGGGAAGTCCAAGTTGGCAACATCTAGAGACGGTCCCTACCCCACAGCGGGCTCACAGTCTAGAAGGGGGAGACAGAGAACGAAACAAAACATATGAACAAAATGAAATAAATAGAATAAATATGGACAAATAAAATAGAGTATGAGACTAGGAGAATCAGCGTGGCTCAGTGGAAAGAGCACGGACTTTGGAGTCAGAGGTCATGGGTTCAAATCCCGGCTCCGCCAACTGTCAGCTGGGTGACTGTGGGCCAGTCACTTCACTTCTCTGGGCCTCAGTTCCCTCATCTGTAAAATGGGGATGAAGACTGTGAGCCCCATGTGGGACAACCTGATCACCTTGTAACCTCCCCAGTGCTTAGAGCAGTGCTTTGCACATAGTAAGCGCTTAATAAATGCCATTTTTATTATTATTATAGAGTAATAAATACCTACAAACATATATACATATGTACAGGTGCGGTGGGGAGGGGAAGGAGGTAAGGCGGGAGGAATGGAGAGGGGGAGGAAGGGGAGAGAACGGCGGTCTGGGAGCCAAAAGGACCTGGGTTCTAATCCCGCCGCTGCCTCCTGCTCATCGGCTGAGTGATCTTGCACCTAGAGAAGCAGCGTGGCTCAATGGAAAGAGCCCAGCCTTGGGAGTCAGAGATCATGGGTTCTAATCCCGGCGCCGCCACTTGTCAGCTGGGTGACTTTGGGCAAGTCACTTCACTTCTCTGGGCCTCAGTTCCCTCAGCTGTAAAATGGGGATGAAGACTGTGAGCTCCCCGTGGGACAACGTGATTACCTTGTAACCTCCCCAGCGCTTAGAACAGTGCTTTTCACATAGTAAGCGCTTAATAAATGCCACCATTATCATTATTATTATTATTGTTTCCCCCCCAGCGCTTCGAACAGTGCTTGGCACATAGTAAGCGCTTAACAAATGCTACCGTCATCATCATCATCATCATCTTCTAGACTCTGAGCCCACTGTTGGGTAGGGACCATCTCTATATGTTGCCAACTTGGACTTCCCAAGCGCTTAGTCCAGTGCTCTGCACACAGTAAGCGCTCAATAAATACGATTGAATGAGTGAATGAATCATCATCATTTCTCTGAGCATCAGTGACCTCACCTGCAAAATCAGAATAATAATAATAGCATTTATTAAGCGCTTACTATGTGCAAAGCACTGTCCTAAGCGCTGGAGAGCTTACAAGGTGATCAGGTTGTCCCACGTGGGGCTCACAGTCTTAGTCCCCATTTTACAGATGAGGGAACTGAGGCCCAGAGAAGTGAAGTGACGTGCCCAAAGTCACCCAGCTGAAAGTTGGCGGAGCCGGGATTTGAACCCATGACCTCTGACTCCAAAGCCCGGGCTCTTTCCACTGAGCCACGCTGTTTCTCCACAGTGAGGCCCCACTGTGGGATAACCTGATTACCTTGTATCTACCCCAGCGCTTAGAACAGTGCTTGGCACATAGTAAGCGCTCCGCCACTTGTCTCCTCTGTGACCCCTCGTCCCCCTCTCCATCCCCCTGTCTTACCTCCTTCCCTTCCCCACAGCACCTGTATATATGTATATATGTTTGTACAGATTTATTACTCTATTTATTTTACTTGTACATATCTATTCTATTTATTTTATTTTGTTAATATGTTCGGTTTTATTCTCTGTCTCCCCCTTCTAGCCTGTGAGCCCACTGTTGGGTAGGGACCGTCTCTACATGTTGCCAACTTCTTCTTCCCAAGCGCTTAGTCCAGTGCTCTGCACACAGTAAGCGCTCAATAAATAGGATTGATGATGATGATGATATTTATTACTCTATTTTACTTGTACATATCTATTCTATTAATTTTATTTTGTTAATATGTTCGGTTTTATTCTCTGTCTCCCCCTTCTAGCCTGTGAGCCCACTGTTGGGTAGGGACAGTCTCTACATGTTGCCAACTTCTTCTTCCCAAGCGCTTAGTCCAGTGCTCTGCACACAGTAAACGCTCAATAAATACGATTGATGATGATGTTTATTATTCTATTTATTTATTTTACTTGTACATATCTATTCTATTTATTTTATTTTGTTAATATGTTCAATTTTGTTCTCTGTCTCCCCCTTCTAGCCTGTGAGCCCGATGTTGGGTAGGGACTGTCTCTAGATGTTGCCAACTTCTACTTCCCAAGCACCTAGTACAGTGCTCTGCACACAGTAAGCGCTCAATAAATACAATTGATTGATTGATTGATTGACCCTGGGCAAGTCGCTTCTCTGTACCTCAATTTCCTCGTCTATAAAATGGGGATTAAAACTGTGAGCCTCGTGTAGGACACGGATTGGGCCTGGACTGTATTAGCCTGTGTCTGTCCCAGCGCTTAGTCCAGAGCCTGGCACAGATTAAGCACTTACCAAATACCATAAAAAAATAAAAATGTAAAAACAACCCCTTGGCCACCCCCTCTCCTCCCCTGCCAACCTTTCCGTCCCCCAGGATTCAGAAAGGAATCTGGTGAGCTGTTGTAAATGATATTTATTTATTTATTTTACTTGTACATATCTTAGAACAGTGCTCCAGCGCTTAGAACAGTGCTTTGCACATAGTAAGCGCTTAATAAATGCCATTATTATTATTATTCTATTTATTTTAGTTTGTTAATATGTTTTGTTTCGTCCTCTGCCTCCCCCTTCTAGACTGTGAGCCCGCTGTTGGGTAGGGACCGGTCTCTCTATGTCGCCAACTTGGACTTCCCAAGCGCTTAGTCCAGTGCTCTGCACACAGGAAGCGCTCAATAAATACGATTGATTGATTGATTGTACATATCTATTCTATTTATTTTATTTCGTTAATGTGTTTTGTTTAGTTGTCCGTCTCCCCCTTCTAGACTGCGAGCCCGCTGTTGGGTAGGGACTGTCTCTATGTGATGCCGACTTGGACTTCCCAAGCGCTTAGTCCAGTGCTCTGCACACAGTAAGCGCTCAATAAATCCGATTGATTGATTGATATCTATTAAGCGCTCATTATGTGCCAATCATCGTACTAAACATTGGGGTGATTGCAAGATTATGGGCTCAGACCCTGCCTCTGACCTGCACAGAGGGAGGGAGGCCAAGTACCTCATCCCCGGTTTATCATCATCATCATCAATCGTATTTATTGAGCACTTACTGTGTGCAGAGCACTGGACTAAGCGCTTGGGAGGTACAAGTTAGTAACATATAGAGACAGTCCCTACCCAGCAGTGGGCTCACAGTCTGAGGAAACTGAGGTATAGAAAGGTTCAGTGACTTGACCAAGGTCATACGTAGATACGTAGAGAAGCAGCGTGGCTCAGTGGAAAGAGCACTCGCTTGGGAGTCAGAGGTCATGGGTTCAAATCCCGGCCCCGCCAATTGTCAGGTGGGTGACTTTGGGACAGTCACTTCACTTCTCTGGGCCTCAGTGACCTCATCTGGAAAACGGGGATGAAGACTGGGAGCCCCCCGTGGGACAACCTGATCACCTTGTATCCTCCCCAGCGCTTAGAACAGCGCTTGGCACATAGTAAGCGCTTAACAAATGCCATCATCATTATTATTATACAGCTGGCAAGTGGCAGAGCAGGACTAAGAACCCTGGTCTTCTGTCTCTTTCCATCCATCGACCCATTGATCCATCAGTTGTATTTATCGGGTAGTTACTATGTGCAGAGCACTGTACTAAGCACCTGGGAGACTGCAAGAGGCCTTCCCAGACTGAGCCCCCTTTTTCCTCTCCTCCTCCCCATCCCTCCCGCCCTACCTCCTTCCCCTCCCCTCAGCACCTGTATATATTCATTCAATCGTATTTATTGAGCGCTTACTGTGTGCAGAGCACTGTACTAAGCGCTTGGGAAGTCCAAGTCGGCAACACCTAGAGACGGTCCCTACCCAACAGCGGGCTCACAGTCTAGTAGGGGGAGACAGACAACAAGACATATTAACAAAAAATAGAATAAATATATGTTTGTACAGATTTATTACTCTGTTTATTTTCCTTGTACATATTTACTATTTATTTTGTTAATGATGTGCATCTAGCTTTACTTTTATTTGTTCTGACGACTTGACACCTGTCCACATGTTTTGTTTTGTCATCTGTCTCCCCCTTCTAGACTGTGAGCCCGCTGTTGGGTAGGGACCGTCTCTATCTGTTGCCGACTTGTACTTCCCAAGCGCTTAGTCCAGTGCTCTGCACACAGTAAGCGCTCAATAAATACGATTGAATGAATGAATGAATAAATACGATGGAATGAATAAATCTAACAAAATATTACCCTATTTATTTATTTATTTTACTTGTACATATTTATTCTACTTATTTTATTTTGTTAATATGTTTGGTTTTGTTCTCCGTCTCCCCCTTCTAGCCTGTGAGCCCGTTGTTGGGTAGGGACTGTCTCTATCTGTTGCCGACTTGTACTTCCCAAGCGCTTAGTCCAGTGCTCTGCACACAGTAAGCGCTCAATTAATACGATTGAATGAATGAATGAATAAATACGATGGAATGAATAAATCTAACAAAATATTATCCTATTAATTTATTTATTTATTTTACTTGTACATATTTATTCTACTTATTTTATTTTGTTAATATGTTTTGTTTTGTTCTCTGTCTCCCCCTTCTAGACTGTGAGCCCACTGTTGGGTAGGGACCGTCTCTATGTGTTGCCGACTTGGACTTCCCAAGTGCTTAGCCCAGTGCTCTGCACACAGTAAGCGCTCAATAAATACGATTGAATGAATGAATGAATAAATACGATGGAATGAATAAATCTAACAAAATATTATCCTATTAATTAATTTATTTATTTTACTTGCACATATTTATTCTACTTATTTCATTTTGTTAATATGTTTGGTTTTGTCGTCTGTCTCCCCCTTCTCGCCTGTGAGCCCGCTGTTGGGTAGGGACCGTCTCTATCTGTTGCCGACTTGTACTTCCCAAGCGCTTAGCCCAGTGCTCTGCACACAGTAAGCGCTCAATAAATACGATCGAATGAATGAATGAATGAATGAATACGATGGAATGAATCAATCTAACAAAATATTACCCTATTTATTTATTTTACTTGTGCATATTAATTCTACTTATTTTATTTTGTTAATATGTTTGGTTTTGTTCTCTGTCTCCCCCTTCTAGACTGTGAGCCCTATATATATGTAGTAAGCACTTAACAAATACCATAATATACTATATAATATAGTATATATACTATATTGTTATATAATATACTATATTAGTATGGTATTTATACTATATACTCTTTATACTACTATATATACTCTATATACTCCATATATAGAGTATATATATACTCTATATACTCTATATATACTCTCTCTATATATACTCTATATACTCTATATTATACTATACCCTATACTGATATACTCTCTATACTCTCTACACTACTCTCTCTCTGTGTATATATATATATATATATATATATAAAAGATATATATATATATATAAATATATATATAAATATATATATAAATATATATATATATAAATAAGTTAATCAGGCTGGACACAATCTCTGTCCCACACAGTCTTTATCCCTATTTTACAGACGAGACGAGATAACTGGGGCACCGAGAAGCGAAGTGACTTGCCTAAGATAAGAGAAGCAGCGTGGCTCAGTGGAAAGAGCCCGGGCTTTGGAGTCGGAGGTCATGGGTTCAAATCCCGGCTCCGCCAATTGTTAGCTGGGTGACTTTGGGCAAGTCACTTCACTTCTCTGGGCCTCAGTTACCACATCTGTGAAAGGGCGATGAAGACTGTGAGCTCCCCGTGGGACAACCTGATTACCTTGTAACCCCCCCCCCCAGTGCTTAGAACAGTGCTTGGCACATAGTAAGCACTTAACAAATATCATTATTATTATTATTAAGCACTTACTATGTGCCAAGCACTGTTCTAAGCGCTGGGGTAGGTACAAGGTAATCAAGTTGTCCCACATAGGGCTCACAGTCTTCATCCGTGTTTCACAGATGAGGTGCTGTCATAACAATAATACTGATAACATTTATTAAGCACTCACGGTCTTCATCCCCATTTTACAGATGAGAGGACTGAGGTGCAGAGAAGTGAAGGGACTTGACCAAATAATAATAACAATGAGGGCATTTATTAAGCATTTACTATGTGCCAAGCACTGTTCTAAGCGCTGGGGAGTTTACAAGGTGATGAGGTTGTCCCATGGGGGGCTCACGGTCTTCATCCCCATTTTACAGATGAGGGAACTGAGGCCCAGAGATTAATAATAATAATAATGATGGCATTTGTTAAGCACTTACTATGTGCAAAGCACTGTTCTAAGCGCTGTGGGGGGATGCAAGGCGATCAGATTGTCCCACATGTCACAGTCTTAATCCCCATTTTACAGATGAGGTCACTGAGGCCCAGAGAAGTGAAATGACTTGCCCAAAGTCACACAGTGGACAAGGGGCGGAATGATGTGCATTTAGCTTTACTGCTATTTGTTCTGACTTGACACCTGTCCACATGTTTTGTTTTGTCAATCAATCAATCAATCAATCGTATTTATTGAGCGCTTACTGTGTGCAGAGCACTGTACTAAGCGCTTGGGAAGTACAAGTTGGCAACATATAGAGACAGTCCCTACCCAACAGCGGGCTCACAGTCTAAAAGTCTAAAAGTCGTCTGTCTCCCCCCATCTCGAGAAGCAGCGTGGCTCAGTGGAAAGAGCCCGGGCTTTGGAGTCAGAGGTCACGGGTTCGAATCCCGACTCCACCACATGTCTGCTGTGTGACCTTGGGCAAGTCACTTCACTTCTCTGAGCCTCAGTTCCCTCATCTGGTAAATGGGGATGAAGACTGTGAGCCCCACGTGGGACAACCTGATCACTTTGTATCCCCCCCAGCGCTTAGAACAGTGCTCTGCACATAGTTAGCGCTTAACAAATGCCATTATTATTATTATTATTATTATTCTAGACCGTGAGCCCGTTGTTGGGTAGGGACCGTCTCTATGTGTTGCCGACTTGGACTTCCCAAGCGCTTAGTCCAGTGCTCTGCACGCAGTAAGCACTCAATAGACTTTGAGCCCACCTTTTAGACTGTAATAATAATTATTACAGTAATAATTATGATATTTGTTAAGCACTTACTATTACTCTTATTACTCTATTTATTTTACTTGTACATATCTATTCTATTTATTTTATTTTGTTAATATGTTTGGTTTTGTTCTCTGTCAGTCAATCAATCAATCAATCGATTGTATTTATTGAGCGCTTACTGTGTGCAGAGCACTGGACTAAGCGCTTGGGAAGTCCAAGTTGGCAACATATAGAGACATATAGACTGTGAGCCCACTGTTGGGTAGGGACCGTCCCTATACGTTGCCAACTTGGACTTCCCAAGCGCTTAGTCCAGTGTTCCGCACACAGTAAGCGCTCAATAAATACGATTGATGATGATGAATAAATACGATTGAATGAACGAATGAACCCACGACCTCCGACTCCCAAGCCCGGGCCGTTGCCACCGAGCCACGCTGCTTTCTCCCAAGCGCCTAGTACAGTGCTTTGCACGCAGTAGTCACTCAATAAGTGTGACTGAATGAATGAATGAATTTTCACACACGTGTTGTTGGAATACACGCTCTGTCACAGGCACAAGTACATTCTTAGACACGCGTACACACAGACAGACAGGTGGTTTTCGCTCTGCAGACGGAGCAGAGGGCTTTTGGGCCCAGACCCAGAAGCCGATGGATACTCATCATCATCATCATCATCATCATCAATCGTACTTATTGAGCGCTTACTGTGTGCAGAGCACTGTATCCGCCTGGACACGCTGTCTTAGACAGACACACGCGTGTTAGACGGAAGCACCCAGCTGGTTGTAAAACGGGGATAATCAATCAATCAATCAATCAATCGTATTTATTGAGCGCTTACTATGTGCAGAGCACTGTACTAAGCGCTTGGGAAGTACAAATTGGCATCACATAGAGACAGTCCCTAATAATGATAATTATTATGATAATGATGATGGCATTTGTTAAGCGCTTACTACGTGCCAAGCCCTGTTCTAAGCGCTGAGGAGGATACAAGGTGATCAGGTTGTCCCACGGGGGGCTCACAGTCTTCATCCCCATTTTCCAGACGAGGGAACTGAGGCCCAGACAAGTGAAATGACTCGCCCAAAGTCACCCAGCTGACAGTTGGCGGAGCCGGGATTCGAACCCACGACCTCTGACTCCAAAGCCCGGGCTCTCTCCACTGAGCCACGCTGCTTCAAGGGGGATGAAGACTGTGAGCCCCCCGTGGGACAACCTGATCACCTTGTAACCTCCCCCAGCGCTTAGAACAGTGCTGGGCACATACTAAGCTCTTAACAAATACAAACATTACTATTATTATTATTAAGGCAAGAGCTTAACAAATAATAATAATAATGATAGCATTTATTAAGCGCTTACTATGTGCAAAGCAAGGTCCTAAGCTCTGGGGAGGTTACAAGGTGATCAGGTTGTCCCACGGGGGGCTCACAGTCTTCATCCCCATTTTCCAGACGAGGGAACTGAGGCCCAGACAAGTGAAGTGACTCGCCCAAAGTCACCCAGCTGACAGTTGGCGGAGCCGGCATTCGAACCCACGACCTCTGACTCCAAAGCCCGGGCTCTTTCCACTGAGCCACGCTGCTTCTAGGGGGATGAAGACTGTGAGCCCCCCGTGGGACAACCTGATTACCTTGCATCTCCCCCAGCGCTTAGAACAGTGCTGGGCACATAGTAAGCTCTTAACAAATACCAACGTTACTATTATTATTATTAAGGCAAGAGCTTAACAAATAATAATAATAATAATAATGGCATTTATTAAGCGCTTACAATGTGCAAAGCACGGTTCTAAGCTCTGGGGAGGTTACAAGGTGATCAGGTTGATCCACGGGGGGCTCACAGTCTTCATCCCCATTTTACAGATGAGGGAACTGAGGCCCAGACAAGTGAAGTGACTCGCCCAAAGTCACCCAGCTGACAGTTGGCGGAGCCGGGATTCGAACCCACAACCTCTGACTCCCAAGCCCGGGCTCTCTCCACTGAGCCACGCTGCTTTAAGGGGGATGAAGATTGTGAGCCTCCCGTGGGACAACCTGATTACCTTGTATCTCCCCCAGCGCTTAGAACAGTGCTGGGCACATAGTAAGCTGTTAACAAATACCGTTACTATTATTATTATTAAGGCAAGAGCTTAACAGATAATAATAATAATGATAGCATTTATTAAGCGCTTACTATGTGCAAAGCACGGTTCTAAGCTCTGGAGAGGTTACAAGGTGATCAGGTTGTCCCACGGGGGGCTCACAGTCTTCATCCCCATTTTACAGATGAGGGAACTGAGGCCCAGACAAGTGAAGTGACTCGCCCAAAGTCACCCAGCTGACAGTTGGCGGAGCCGGGATTCGAACCCACAACCTCTGACTCCCAAGCCCGGGCTCTCTCCACTGAGCCACGCTGCTTTAAGGGGGATGAAGATTGTGAGCCCCCCGTGGGACAACCTGATTACCTTGTATCTCCCCCAGCGCTTAGAACAGTGCTGGGCACATAGTAAGCTCTTAACAAATACCAACGTTATTATTATTATTATTATTAAGGCAAGAGCTTAACAAATAATAATAATAATGATAGCATTTATTAAGCGCTTACTATGTGCAAAGCACGGTTCTAAGCGCTGGGGAGGTTACAAGGTGATCAGCTTGTCCCATGGGGGGCTCACAGTCTTCATCCCCATTTTCCAGATGAGGGAACTGAGGCCCAGACAAGTGAAGTGACTCGCCCAAAGTCACCCAGCTGACAGTTGGCGGAGCCGGCATTCGAACCCACGACCTCTGACTCCAAAGCCCGGGCTCTTTCCACTGAGCCACGCTGCTTCTAGGGGGATGAAGACTGTGAGCCCCCCGTGGGACAACCTGATTACCTTGCATCTCCCCCAGCGCTTAGAACAGTGCTGGGCACATAGTAAGCTCTTAACAAATACCAACGTTACTATTATTATTATTAAGGCAAGAGCTTAACAAATAATAATAATAATGATAGCATTTATTAAGCGCTTACAATGTGCAAAGCACGGTTCTAAGCTCTGGGGAGGTTACAAGGTGATCAGGTTGATCCACGGGGGGCTCACAGTCTTCATCCCCATTTTCCAGATGAGGGAACTGAGGCCCAGAGAAGTGAAGCGACTCGCCCAAAGTCACCCAGCTGACAGTTGGCGGAGGCGGGATTCGAACCCACGACCTCTGACTCCCAAGCCCGGGCTCTCTCCACTGAGCCACGCTGCTTTAAGGGGGATGAAGATTGTGAGCCCCCCGTGGGACAACCTGATCACCTTGTATCTCCCCCAGCGCTTAGAACAGTGCTGGGCACATAGTAAGCTCTTAACAAATACCGTTACTATTATTATTATTAAGGCAAGAGCTTAACAGATAATAATAATAATGATAGCATTTATTAAGCGCTTACTATGTGCAAAGCACGGTTCTAAGCTCTGGAGAGGTTACAAGGTGATCAGGTTGTCCCACGGGGGGCTCACAGTCTTCATCCCCATTTTCCAGATGAGGGAACTGAGGCCCAGAGAAGTGAAGCGACTCGCCCAAAGTCACCCAGCTGACAGTTGGCGGAGGCGGGATTCGAACCCACGACCTCTGACTCCCAAGCCCGGGCTCTCTCCACTGAGCCACGCTGCTTTAAGGGGGATGAAGACTGTGAGCCCCCCGTGGGACAACCTGATCACCTTGTATCTCCCCCAGCGCTTAGAACAGTGCTGGGCACATAGTAAGCTCTTAACAAATACCAACGTTACTATTATTATTATTAAGGCAAGAGCTTAACAAATAATAATAATAATGATAGCATTTATTAAGCGCTTACTATGTGCAAAGCAAGGTCCTAAGCTCTGGGGAGGTTACAAGGTGATCAGGTTGTTCCACGGGGGGCTCACAGTCTTCATCCCCATTTTACAGATGAGGGAACTGAGGCCCAGAGAAGTGAAGTGACTTGCCCAAAGTCACACAGCTGGCAAGTGGCGGAGCTGGGATTTGAACCCAATACCATTATGTTGCCAATTTGTACTTCCCGAGCGCTTAGTACAGTGCTCTGCACATAGTAAGCGCTCAATAAATATGATTTATTATTATTATTATTATTATTATTATTATTATACTCCTCCCCTCACTCCTTTTTTCTTTTCATGTGGGCTTTGATAGCTCTAGACTAGACTTCTAGACTGTGAGCCCACTGTTGGGTAGGGACTGTCTCTATATGTTGCCAACTTGGACTTCCCAAGCGCTTAGTACAGTGCTCTGCACACAGTGAGCGCTCAATAAATAGGATTGAATGAATGAATGAGTAGCATTTACTATGTGCCAGATACTGTATTGAGCGCTGGGGTAGACGCAACCAAGTTGGACACTGCCCGTGTCATCATCAATCGTATTTATTGAGCGCTTACTGTGTGCAGAGCACTGTACTAAGCGCTTGTAGCGATGAGCAGGGAACGTGTCCGCTAATTCTGTCGTAACGTGCCCTCCCGAGCGTCAGTACAGTGCTCTGCACATGGTAAGCGCCCAATAAATACCATCGACTGAGGCTCGCGCTTATAATCCCCGTTTTACAGACGAGGAAATCGAGGCCTAGAGAAATTAAGTGTCCAGTCCGAGGTCACACAGCCGACGAGTGGCGGAGCCGGGATTGGAACCCAGGTCCTTCTTCCATTCCTTCATTCAACTGTCCTTACTGAGCGCTTACTGGGTGCAGAGCACTGTACTAAGCGCTTGGAAAAAAACAATGCAGCAAAAAACGGAGGCAATCCAGACATGACAACGGGCTCACAGCCTGGAAGCGGGGAGACGGACGACAAAACAGGTCCAAGTAAATAGGCATCGATAGCATCAATATAAATAAATAGAATTACAGATATAGACATTAATATTATTATACATTATCATTAATATTATACATTAATAACACGAATAGAATAACTATGTACATATCTACCCCTGTATATATGGATATATGTTTGTACATATTTATTGCTCTATTTATTTATTTATTTATTTTACTTGTACATATCTATTCTATTTATTTTATTTTGTTAGTCTGTTTGGTTTTGTTCTCCGTCTCCCCCTTTTAGACTGTGAGCCCGCTGTTGGGTAGGGACCGTCTCTATAGGTTGCCAACTTGGACTTCCCAAGCGCTTAGTACAGTGCTCTGCACACAGTAAGCGCTCAATAAATACGATTGATGATGATGATACATATTTATTACTCTATTTATTTATTTATTTATTTATTTTACTTGTACATATCTATTCTATTTATTTTATTTTGTTAGTCTGTTTGGTTTTGTTCTCCGTCTCCCCCTTTTAGACTGTGAGCCCGCTGTTGGGTAGGGACTGTCTCTATAGGTTGCCAACTTGGACTTCCCAAGCGCTTAGTACAGTGCTCTGCACATAGTAAACGCTCAATAAATACGATTGATGATGATGATACATATTTATTACTCTATTTATTTATTTATTTATTTTACTTGTACCTATCTATTCTATTTATTTTATTTTGTTAGTAGGTTTGGTTTTGTTCTCTGCCTCCCCCTTTTAGACTGTGAGCCCACTGTTGGGTAGGGACTGTCTCTAGATATTGCCAGCTTGTACTTCCCAAGCGCTTAGTCCAGTGCTCTGCACACAGTAAACGCTCAATAAATACGATTGATGATGATGATGATGATACATATTTATTACTCTATTTATGTATTTATTTATTTATTTTACTTGTACATATCTATTCTATTTATTTTATTTTGTTAGTATGTTTGGTTTTGTTCTCTGTCTCCCCCTTCTAGACTGTGAGCCCACTGTTGGGTAGGGACCGTCTCTATAGGTTGCCAACTTGGACTTCCCAAGCGCTTAGTACAGTGCTCTGCACATAGTAAGCGCTCAATAAATACGATTGATGATGATGATGATGATCTACCCAAGTGCTTGGGGCAGGGAGGGGAATAGAGCAGAGGGAGGGAGCCGGGGCGATGGGGAGGGGAGGGGGAGCAGAGGAAAAGGGGTGGCTTAGTCTGGCTTACCTGTATATATGTATATATGTTTGTACATATTTATTACTCTATTTATTTATTTATTTTACTTGTACATATCTATTCTATTTATTTTATTTTGTTAGTATGTTCGATTTTGTTCTCCGTCCCCCACTTTTAGACTGTGAGCCCACTGTTGGGTAGGGACTGTCTCTATATGTTGCCAACTCGTACTTCCCAAGCGCTTAGTCCAGTGCTCTGCACACAGTAAGCGCTCAATAAATACGATTGATTGAATGATTGATTTATTGGGAGGGCCACCAGGAGGAGGTGAGCTTTCAGTAGGGCTTTGAAGGGGGGAAGTGTGCTAGTTGCCATGAGAAGCGGCGTGGCCCAGTGGCAAGAGCCCGGGCTTTGGAGTCAGAGGTCATGGGTTCAAATCCCAGCTCCGCCACTTGTCAGCTGGGTGACTTTGGGCGAGTCACTTCATTCATTCATTCATTCAATCGTATTTATTGAGTGCTTACTGTTTGCAGAGCACTGGACTAAACGCACTGACCCTCCATCATTCCATCCTGTTTATTCAGCGCTTACTGTGTGCTGAGCGCTGGACTAACCGCTTCCTACCAACTGCTTGGTACTAAGTACTACTACCAATAATAATGTTGGGTCTTAATAATCAATCGTATTTATTGAGTGCTTACTGTGTGCAGAGCACTGTACTAAGCGCTTGGGAAGTCCAAGTTGGCAACATATAGAGACGGTCCCTACCCAACAGTGGGCTCACAGTCTAGAAGGGGGAGGCATAAATGATGGCATAAATACGATTGATTGATGGAGTGGGGATTAGAACCCATGACCTCTGACTCCCGAGCCCGTGCTCTTTCCACTGACCCACGCTGCTGCTCCAAGAAGCCACCATCCCCTCGGGTCAGGGCTGCCCATCTGGGCCCTGTCCGTGAGGACGCTGCCAGGAGGAGACCCCCGTGCCCGGCCACAGAACCGGCCGGACCGTGCTCTGCACACAGTAAGCGCTCAATAAATACCACTGATTGATTGATTGATTGATTGACTTCCATTAGCAGGACACAGGGGAGCACCAAGCTGCGGAGATATTGTAGATCCCCTTCCTGTGCTCTGCCCAGGCTGAGGCCTTCGTGTAGCCTGGTGAACGGAGGAGGGAGTGTGGCCTAATGGTTGGAGCCCGGCCCGCACCCTCCGCTCCTCGGCCGCCGCTCACCTCCTCACCGGGCCTCGATCTCGCCTCCCACGCCGTCGACCCCCGGCCCACGTCCTCCCCCTGGCCTGGAGTGCCCTCCCTCCTCACATCCACCAAACTAATAATAATAATAATGACGGCATTTATAAAGCGCTTACTGTGTGCAAAGAACTGCTATATACACATATAATAATAATGGTATCTGTTAAGCACTATTTATTCACTCATTCTGTTATTATTATATAGATATACATATGCACACATAATAATAATGGTAGTAAGCGCTTAGCAAATGCCATCATTAGAACAGTGCTCAGCACTTAGAACGGTGCTTTGCCCATCTTCTAGACTGTGAGCCCGCTGTTGGGTAGGGACCGTCTCTGTATGTTGCCGACTTGTACTTCCCAAGCGCTTAGCCCAGTGCTCTGCACACAGTAAGCGCTCAATAAATACGATTGAATGAATGAATGAATACGAGTGGATGAATGAATACGATTGAATGATTGAATGAATTATGTTGCCAACTTGTACTTCCCAAGCGCTTAGTAGCGTGGCTCAGTGGAAAGAGCCCGGGCTTTGGAGTCAGAGGTCATGGGTTCAAATCCCAGCTCCGCCAATTGTCAGCTGTGTTACTTTCTGCAAGTCACTTCACTTCTCTGGGCCTCAGTTACCTCATCTGTAAAAATGGGGATTAAAACTGTGGGCCCTCCGTGGGGCCTGATCACCTTATAACCTCCCCAGCACTTAGAACATTGCTTTGCACATAGTAAGTGCTTAATAAATGCCATTATTATTATTATTATTATTAGTAGTAGTAGTAGAGTGCTCTGCACACAGTAAGCGCTCAATAAATAGAGAAGGAGCCTGGCTCAGTGGAAAGAGCCCGGGCTTTGGAGTCCGAGGTCATGGGTTCAAATCCCAGCTCTGCCAATTGTCAGCTGTGTGACTTTGGACAAGTCACTTCACTTCTCCGTGCCTCAGTTACCTCATCTGTAAAATGGGGATTGAAACTGTGAGCCCCACCATGGGACAACATGATCACCTTGTAACCTCCCCAGCGCTTAGAACAGGGCTTTCCACATAGTAAGTGCTTAACAAATAACATTATTATTATTATTATTATTATTTATTGAGCGCTTACTGTGTGCACAGCACTGTACTAAGAGCTTGGGAAGTACAAGTTGGCAACATATAGAGACAGTCCCTACCCAACAGCGGGCTCACAGTCTAGAAGGGGGAGACAGACCACAAAACAGATTAACAAAATAAAATAAATAGAATAAATATGTACAAATAAAATAGAGTAATAAATACATACAAACATATATACATCTATACAGGTGCTGTGGGGAGGGGAAGGAGGTAAGGTGGGGGGGATGGGGAGGGGGAGGAGAGGGAGAGGAAGGAGGGGGCTGAGTGTGGGAAGGCCTCCTGGAGGAGGTGAGCTCTCAGTAGGGCCTTGAAGGGAGGAAGAGAGCTAGTATCCCCCCAGCGCTTAGAACAGTGCTTTGCACATAGTAAGCGCTTAACAAATACCATTGCAAAAAATAAAATAAAATAAATACGATTGAATGAATGAATGAACAAATGCCATTGTTATTATTATTATTCTCCTCCATCTTGGATTGGGAGATCAGGGCGGCTCATTCATTCATTCATTCAATCGTATTTATTGAGCGCTTACTGTGTGCAGAGCACTGGACTAAGCGCTTGGGAAGTCCAAGTTGGCAACATACAGAGACGGTCCCTACCCGACAGCGGGCTCACAGTCTTATCAATCAATCAGCTAATCAATCGTATTTATTGAGCGCTTACTGTGTGCAGAGCACTGGACTAAGCGCTTGGGAAGTCCAAGTTGGCAACATATAGAGACGGTCCCTACCCAACAGCGGGCTCACAGTCTTATCAATCAATCAGCTAATCAATCGTATTTATTGAGCGCTTACTGTGTGCAGAGCACTGTACTAAGCGCTTGGGAAGTCCAAGTTGGCAACATATAGAGACGGTCCCTACCCAACAGTGGGCTCACAGTCAGCCCAGGCCTCTGGTCTGTGAGGGAACAAGACTTGGGGAGGAGCCCCTGGGGAGTGGACAATGTGCAGGGGCTAGCGGGGAGGGGCAATGGGCGAGTGGCCACTCAAAGCCCACTGTTGGGTAGGGACCGTCTTTATATGTTGCCAACTTGTACTTCCCAAGCGCTTAGTACAGTGCTCTGCACACAGTAAGCGCTCAATAAATACGATTGATGACGATGAAAAGGGGCCAAACTGGCCTCCCCCTCACAGGAGGCCTCGCCCACCTGAGGGAGACAGGCCAAGGGGTGGGGAGTGACGTCACGCGCCTCCTTGCGTCATGACGTCGCACCCCCCGGGAGACGGCGGCGGGGAAGGGGGCGTGGCTTGGGCGAGGGCCTAACCAATGACGGGGCGTTATCTTCGTCGTGATTGACAGGTGGGCGGGGCTATGGGCGCGGCGCGTGCGCGTGGAGCCGCCGTCGCCCCCACCGCTCGGACTGCGCATGCGCCGGGGCTCGGGTTTCGGGAACCCGTGTGGGCCCGTCGACCCATCCTCAGTTGGTCGTATTCATTCATTCATCCATCCATCCATTCATTCATTCATCCATCCATCCATTCATTCATCCGTTCGTCCATTCATTCATTCATCCATCCATTCATTCATCCGTTCGTCCATTCATTCATCCATCCATCCATCCATTCATTCATCCATCCATCCATCCATCCATTCATTAATTCATCTGTTCGTCCATTCATTCATTCATTCATTCATTCATTCAATCGTATTTATTGAGCGCTTACTGTGTGCAGAGCATCATCATCATCATCATCAATCGATTTATTGAGCCCTTACTGTGTGCACAGCACTGTACTAAGCGCTTGGTAATTACAATTGATTGGCAGATACAGGCTATTCCTACTACCCAGCAATGGGCTCACATTCAATCATCTGTATCGAGCACTTACTACTAGTACTAATGATGGTATTTGTTAAGCGCTTACTATGTGCAAAGCACCGTTCTAAGCGCTGGGGGGATACAAGGTGATCAGGTTGTCCCACAGGGGGCTCACAGTCTTCATCCCCATTTTACAGATGAGGGAACTGAGGCCCAGAGAATAATAATAATAATGATGGTATTTATTAAGCGCTTACTATGTGCGAAGCACCGTTCTAAGCGCTGGGGGGATACAAGGTGATCAGGTTGTCCCACAGGGGGCTCACGGTCTTCATCCCCATTTTACAGATGAGGGAACTGAGGCCCAGAGAATAATCATAATAATGACAGCATTTATTAAGCACTTACTATGTGCAAAGCACCGTTCTAAGCGCTGGGGGGAAACAAGGTGATCAGGTTGTCCCACAGGGGGCTCACAGTCTTCATCCCCATTTTACAGATGAGGGAACTGAGGCCCAGAGAATAATAATAATAATGATGGCATTTATTAAGCGCTTACTATGTGCGAAGCACCGTTCTAAGCGCTGGGGGGATACAAGGTGATCAGGTTGTCCCACAGGGGGCTCACAGTCTTCATCCCCATTTTACAGATGAGGGAACTGAGGCCCAGAGAATAATAATAATAATGATGGTATTTATTAAGCGCTTACTATGTGCAAAGCACTGTTTTAAGCACTGGGGAGGTTACAGGGTGATCAGGTTGTCCCACAGGGGGCTCACAGTCTTCATCCCCATTTTACAGATGAGGGAACTGAGGCCCAGAGAAGAATAATAATAATGATGGCATTTATTAAGCACTTACTATGTGCAAAGCACTGTTCTAAGCACTGGGGAGGTTACAAGGTGATCAGGTTGTCCCACAGGGGGCTCACAGTCTTCATCCCCATTTTACAGATGAGGGAACTGAGGCCCAGAGTAGTGAAGTGACTTGCCTGAAGTCACCCAGCTGACAAGTGGTGGAGTTGGGATTTGAACCCATGACCTCTGCCTCCAAAGCCCGGGCTCTTTTCCACTGAGCCACGCTGCTGCTCTATGCTTACTACTACTACTAATAATGATGGTATTTGTTAAGTGCTTACTATGTGCAAAGCACTGTTCTAAGCACTGGGGAGGTTACAAGGTGATCAGGTTGTCCCACAGGGGGCTCACAGTCTTCATCCCCATTTTACAGATGAGGGAACTGAGGCCCAGAGTAGTGAAGTGACTTGCCTGAAGTCACCCAGCTGACAAGTGGTGGAGTTGGGATTTGAACCCATGACCTCTGCCTCCAAAGCCCGGGCTGTTTTCCACTGAGCCACGCTGCTTCTCTATGCTTACTACTACTACTAATAATGATGGTATTTGTTAAGTGCTTACTATGTGCAAAGCACTGTTCTAAGCGCTGGGGAGGTTACAAGGTGATCAGGTTGTCCCACAGGGGGCTCACAGTCTTAATTCCCATTTTCCAGATGAGGTAATTGAGGCCCAGAGAAGTGACGTGACTTACCCAAAGTCACACAGCTGACAAGTGGTGGAGTAGGGATTTGAACCCATGACCTCTGACTCCAAAGCCCGTGCTCTTTCCACTGAGGCACGTGCAGAGCAGTGTACTAAGCACTTGGAAAGTCCAAGTCGGCACATATAGAGACGGTCCCTACCCTACAACGGGCTCACAGTCTAGAAGGGGGAGACAGAGGACAAAACACAACATGTAGACGGGTGTCAAAATCGTCAGAACAAATAGAATTAAAGCTATATTCATTCATTCAATCGTATTTATTGAGCGCTTACTGTGTGCAGAGCACTGTACTAAGCGCTTGGGAAGTCCAAGTCGGCAACGGATAGAGACGGTCCCTACCCAACAATGGGCTCACAGGTTAGAAGGGGGAGACAGAGAACAAAAAACATGGAGACGGGTGCCAAAATCGTCAGAATAAATAGAATTACAGCTATATGTGCATCATTAACAAAATAGAATAGTAAATATGTACAAGTAAAATAAATAGGGTAATAAATCTGTACATATATATATATTGGGTGACTTTGGGCGTCACTTCACTTCTCTGGGCCTCAGTTACCTCATCTGTGAAATGGGGATGAAGACTGTGAGCCCCCTGTGGGACCACCTGATCACCTTGTAACCTCCCCAGTGCTTAGAACAGGGCTCTGCACATTGTAAGCACTTAATAAATGCCATCGTTATTATTATTCATTCGTTCATTCAATCGTATGTATTGAGCATATTTATTGAGAATAATAATAATTATTATTGTTATTATATAAGTGCTGTGGGGAGGGAAAGGAGGTAGGGTGAGCACTTACTGTGTACAGAGCGCTTCTAGACTGTGAGCCCGCTGTTGGGTTCCCAAGCGCTTAGTACAGTGCTCTGCACACAGTAAGCGCTCAATAAATACAACTGAATGAATGAATGAACTGTACTAACCACCCCCGCCTTACCGTCGCCGCTGCTCTCCCCTTTCCTTGATGGGAAGCCTGAGGCAGGGGGCAGGGCTGTCCTGCTGGAGTCCTCTAATCATAATAATGACGATGGCATTTGTTAAGCGCTTACTATGTGCCAAGCACTGTTCTAAGCGCTGGGGGGAATAGAAGGTAATCAGGTTGTCCCACACGGGGCTCAGAGTCTTCATCTATCAATCAATCAATCAATCGTATTTATTGAGCGCTTACTATGTGCAGAGCACTGGACTAAGCGCTTGGGAAGCACAAATTGGCATCACATAGAGACAGTCCCTACCCAACAGTGGGCTCACAGTCTAAAAGGGGGAGACAGAGAACAGAACCAAACATACCAACAAAATAAAATAAGTAGGATAGAAATGTACAAGTAAAATAAATAAATAAATAGATAAACAGAGTAATAAATCTAGACTGTGAGCCTGTTGTTGTGTAGGGACCGTCTCTATATCTAACCGACTTGTACTTCCCAAGCGCTTAGTCCAGTGCTCTGCACACAGTACACGCCCCATAAATACTATTGAATGAATGAATAATCCCCATTTTACAGATGAGGCAACTGTGCCCCCTCCTTCCTCTCCCCCTCCTTCCCCTCTCCATCCCCCCCGCCTTACCTCCTTCCCTTCCCCACAGCACCTGTATATATGGATATATGTTTGTACACATTTAGTACTCTATTTTACTTGTACATATCTATTCTATTTATTTTATTTTGTTAGTATGTTTGGTTTTGTTCTCTGTCTCCCCCTTTTAGACTGTGAGCCCACTGGTGGGGAGGGACTGTCTCTCTATGTTGCCAACTTGGACTTCCCAAGCGCTTAGTCCAGTGCTCTGCACACAGTAAGCGCTCAATAAATACGATTGATTGATTGAGGCCCAGAGAAGTGAAGTGACTCGCCCAAAGTCACACAGCAGACGAGTGGCGGAGGCGGGATTAGAACCCACGACCTCTGACTCCCAAGCCCGGGCTCTTTCCACTGAGCCACGCTGCTTCTCTCCACCTTCCCACCACAAAGCAGACCCCTTGAACCCCACTGAGCCCCCAAACCCTCGCCCCAAAAGAAGACCCCCACTCACCTTCCAGACTGATCCAACCCCGGGTACAAACCCCTCCGTGCCCTCTTCCAGGCGAGCTCTCTTCCTCCCTTCAAAGCCCTCCTGAGAGCTCACCTCCTCCAGGAGGCCTTCCCACACTCAGCCCCCATTTTCCTCTCCTCCTCCCCATCCCCCCTGCCCAACCTCCTTCCCCTCCCCACAGCCCCTGTATAGATGTTTGGACAGATTTATGACTCTATTTTACGTGTACATTTTTACTATTCTATTTATTTTGTTAATGATGTGCCAACTTGCACTTCCCAAGGGCTTAGTCCAGTGCTCTGCACACGGTAAGCGCTCAATAAATACGATTGAATGAATGAATGAATCTAGCTTTATTTCTATTTATTCTGATGACTTGACACCCGTCCACATGTTTGGTTTTGTTCTCTGTCTCCCCCTTCTAGACTGTGAGCCCGCTGTTGGGTAGGGACCGTCTCTGTATGTTGCCAACTTGGACTTCCCAAGCGCTTAGTCCAGTGCTCTGCACACAGTAAGCGCTCAATAAATACGATTGAATGAATGCATGAATGAAGTGGCAGAGGTGGAATTGGAACCCTCCTTCCCTTCCCCACAGCCCCTGTCTATATGTATATATGTTTGTACATATTTATTACTCTATTTATTTATTTATTTTACTTGTACATATCTATTCTATTTATTTTATTTTGTTAATATGTTTGGTTTTGTTCTCTGTCTCCCCCTTCTAGACTGTGAGCCCACTGTTGGGTAGGGACCGTCTCTAGGTGTTGTACTTCCCAAGCGCTTAGTACAGTGCTCTGCACACCCTTGTCCCCCTCTCCATCCCCCCATCTTACCTCCTTCCCGTCCCCACAGCACCTGTATATATGTATATATGTTTGTACGGATTTATTACTCTATTTATTTATTTATTTTACTTGTACATATCTATTCTATTTATTTTATTTTGTAAATATGTTTGGTTTTGTTCTCCGTCTCCCCCTTCTAGACTGTGAGCCCACTGTTGGGTAGGGACCGTCTCTAGATGTTGCCAACTTGTACTTCCCAAGCGCTTACTACAGTGCTCTGCACACCCTCGTCCCCCTCTCCATCCCCCCCATCTTACCTCCTTCCCGTCCCCACAGCACCTGTATATATGTATATATGTTTGTACAGATTTATTGCTCTATTTATTTTACTTGTACATATCTATTCTATTTATTTTACTTTGTTAATATGTTTGGTTTTGTTCTCTGTCTCCCCCTTCTAGACTGTGAGCCCGCTGTTGGGTAGGGACCGTCTCTAGATGTTGCCAACTTGGACTTCCCAAGCGCTTAGTCCAGTGCTCCGCACACAGCAAGCGCTCAATAAATACAACTGAATTTATACGATTGAATGAATGAATGAACTAGAACAAACCAAAAAAAAATGAACAAACAAAAAAGCCTAACTAGACTGTGAGCCCGCTGTTGGGTAGGGACCGTCTCTAGATGTTGCCAACTTGTACTTCCCAAGCGCTTAGTCCAGTGCTCCGTACACAGTAAGCGCTCAATAAATACGATTGAATATATACGACTGAATGAATGAATGAACTAGAACAAACAAACAAAAAAATGAACAAACAAAAAAGCCCAACTAGACCGTGAGCCCGCTGTTGGGTAAGGACCGTCTCTATATGTCGCCAACTTGTACTTCCCAAGCGCTTAGTCCAGTGCTCCGCACACAGTAAGCGCTCAATAAATACGATTTAATTTATACGACTGAATGAATGAATGAACTAGAACAAACAAACAAAAAAAGAACAAACAAAAAAGCCCAACTAGACTGTGAGCCCGCTGTTGGGTAAGGACCGTCTCTACATGTTGCCAATTTGTACTTCCCAAGCGCTTAGTCCAGTGCTCTGCACACAGGAAGTGCTCAATAAATACGATTGATTGATTGATTGATTGACTCCCCAGGCCCACTAACACGGCAATCGAGGGAGAGGGAGGCCCGGACACTTTCTGGAAGATTAAAGTTTCATTTATTCGGCTAAACATTCACTTTTGGATGTTCGGGGCTGAAGAGAGGTCTAGGAATGAGGAAGGGGAAGGGGTGGAGAAAGGGGGAGACAGACGAAGCAGGTGTGCTTGGTTATGTTGCCAACTTGTACTTCCCAAGCGCTTAGTACAGTGCTCTGCACACAGTAAGTGCTCAATAAATACGATTGATTGATTGATTGATTGATTGGGGGTCAGGCCGGGGTGCCGGACCCTCTCTTCACCCCGTTGGCACTGGCACAAAATCAAATCCAGTCGGCTGAGAAGCTCCTTCTTCCTTAATCATCATCATCATCATCATCAATCGTATTTACTGAGCGCTTACTATGTGCAGAGCACTGTACTAAGCGCTTGGGAAGTACAAATTGGCAACATACAGAGACAGTCCCTACCCAACAGTGGGCTCACAGTCTAAAAGGGGGAGGCAGAGAACAAAACCAAACCTACTAACAAAATAAAATAAATAATCCAAGAGGGCAGGGACCCCATGTCGGCCATCCCAGGCCGTCTCCCGTGTCGGGCTGCTTCCCCGGGTGAGAGGTGGGGAGGGGGCTAGGGTGGACCCCCCCCCCCACCCAGCCCGCTGAGCTGAATTTCTCATGGGCATCGTTCATTCATTCAATCGTATTTATTGAGCACTTACCGTGTGCAGAGCACTGGACTAAGCGCTTGGGAAGTCCAAGTTGGTGACATATAGAGACGGTCCCTACCCAACAACAGGCTCACAGTCTAGAAGATGCCCAACACCCACAAAGACGGGGCGTGTGGGGGTGTCCTGGCAGCAGCTGAGGGATGGGATCTCCCCCTTCTAGACTGTGAGCCCACTGTCGGATAGGGACCGTCTCTATATGCTGCCAACTTGGACTGCCCAAGCGCTTAGTCCAGTGCTCTGCACTCAGTAAGTGCTCAATAAATATGATTGATTGATCTCCCAGGTGGATCCCAGGATGTTTTGTTCTCTGTGAGCCCTCTGTTGGGTAGGGACCGTCTCTATATGTTGCCAACGTGGACTTCCCAAGCGCTTAGTCCAGTGCTCTGCACTCAGTAAGCGCTCAATAAATACGATTGATTGATTGATCTCCCAGGTGGGTCCCAGGTTTTGTTGTCTGTCTCCCCCTTTTAGACCGTGAGCCCGCTGTTGGGTCGGGACCGTCTCTCTATGTTGACAACTTGGACTTCCCAAGCGCTTAGTCCAGTGCTCTGCACACAGTAAGCGCTCAATCAAGACGATTGATGAGGATGGGGCTCCTCTGCCAGGGTCCGAGGGCGTCCTCCTGGCCAGGGGCAGGGGCGACCGACGAAGTCCTCGCGGCGGGAGTCCTGGGGGTCGTGGGTGGGCAGCCCGGGCTTGGCGTGCGGCCTGCCCACGGCGGGAAGGGGCAACCTCCGGCGACGTACTGGTCGGAAAGCGAGGGTTTTCACCTCATCCGGGCTCGGAGACGCCGGAACAGCCACTGGGCCACGAACGGCCACAAAACCAGGAAGGCCAACGTCCGGCCGGAGACACGGAGGGGTCGGGAGAGGCGCTTCTGTGGATGGGGGACGAGAGGGGCGGAGGGGGTCAGCGTCGGGCCTGAGCCCACTGTTGGGGACCGTCTCTAAATGTTGCCAACTTGGACTTCCCCAGCGCTTAGTCCGGTGCTCTGCACGCAGCAAGCGCTCAATAAATACGATTGATTGATTGATTGAGGCCTTCCCAGTCTGAGCCCCTTCCTCTCCCCCTCGTCCCCCCTCCATCCCCCCCATCTTACCTCCTTCCCTTCCCCACAGCACCTGTATATATGGATATATGTTTGTACAGATTTATTACTCTATTTATTTTACTTGTACATAGCTATTCTATTTATTTTATTTTGTTAATATGTTTGGTTTTGTTCTCTGTCTCCCCCTTTTAGACTGTGAGCCCGCTGTTGGGCAGGGACTGTCTCTATATGTTGCCAACTTGGACTTCCCAAGCGCTTAGTCCAGTGCTCTGCACGCAGCAAGCGCTCAATAAATACGATTGATTGATTGATTGAGGCCTTCCCAGACTGAGCCCCTTCCTTCCTCTCCCCCTCGTCCCCCTCTCCATCCCCCCCATCTTACCTCCTTCCCTTCCCCACAGCACCTGGATAGATGGATAGATGTTTGTACAGATTTATTACTCTATTTATTTATTTATTTTACTTGTACATAGCTATTCTATATATTTTATTTTGTTAGTATGTTTGGTTTTGTTCTCTGTCTCCCCCTTTTAGACTGTGAGCCCGCTGTTGGGTAGGGACCGTCTCTAAATATTGCCAACTTGGACTTCCCAAGCGCTTAGTCCGGTGCTCTGCACGCAGCAAGCGCTCAATAAATACGATGGATTGATTGATTGATTGTCTGTCTCCCCCGCTAGACTGTAAGCTCGCTGCGGGCAAGGAATAGGTCCTGTCGTTGCGCTGTACTCTCCCAAGCGCGGCGCTCTGCACACAGTAAGTGCTCAATAAACATGACTGATCATCATCATCTGCACACAGTAAGCGCTCAATAAATACGATTGATTGATTCACTTCTCTGGGCCTCAGTTCCCTCATCTGGAAAATGGGGATGAAGACTGTGACCACCTTGTAAGCTTCTCAGTGCTTAGAATAATAATAATAATAATAATAATAATAATAATAATGGTGGCATTTATTAAGCACTTACTATGTGCAGAGCACTGTTCTAAGCGCTGGGGATAATAATAATAATAATAATAATAATAATAATAATAATAGCATTTATTAAGCACTTACTATGTGCAGAGCACTGTTCTAAGTGCTGGGGAATTTACAAGGTGTCTCACGTGGGCTTAGAACAGTGCTTCGCACCTAGTAAGCGCTTCTTAATAAACGCTGTTATTATATAGAGAGGTGACTCTCTAGTGACTGTGAGCCCACTGTTGGGTAGGGACTGTCTCTATATGTTGCCAATTTGTACTTCCCAAGCGCTTAGTACAGTGCTCTGCACATAGTAAGCGCTCAATAAATATGATTGATGATAAACACGACTGATGATGACTAGGCCCCGCTCCGTGGGCCAGACCGTCCCGAACGTGGAGGAGGGGGCAGCCTCCGGGCCGTAATAATAATAATAATCATCATCATGGCATTAATAATAATAAAAATAATCATGGCACAGAAGCAGCGTGGCTCAGCGGAAAGAGCCCGGGCTTTGGAGTCAGAGGTCATGGGTTCGAATCCCGACTCTGCCAAGTGTCAGCTGTGTGACTTTGGGCAAGTCACTTCACTTCTCTGGGCCTCAGTTAACCTCATCTGTGAAATGGGGATGAAGACCGTGAGCCCCCCGTGGGACAACCTGATCACCTTGTAACCTCCCCAGTGCTTAGTAAGCACTTAATAAATGCTATTATTATTATTACTATTTGTTAAGCGCTTACTACGTGCAAAGCACTGTTCATCATCATCATCATCATCAATCGTATTTATTGAGTGCTTACTATGTGCAGAGCACTGGACTAAGCGCTTGGGAAGGACAAATCGGCAACATATAGAGACGGTCCCTGCCCAACAGTGGGCTCACAGTCTACAAGGGGGAGACAGCGAACAAAACCAAACATACTAACAGAATAAAATAAATAGGATAGATATGTACAAGTAAAATAAATAGAGTAATCAATCAATCAGTCATATTTATTGAGCGCTTACTGTGTGCAGAGCACTGGACTAAGCGCTTGGGAAGTCCAAGTTGGCAACATCTAGAGACAGTCCCTGCCCAACAGTGGGCTCACAGTCTTTATTGAGCGCTTACTGTGTGCAGAGCACTGTACTAAGCGCTTGGGAAGTCCAAGTTGGCAACATATAGAGACGGTCCCTACCCACCAGTGGGCTCACAGTCTAAAAGGGGGAGACAGAGAACAAAACCAAACATACTAACAAAATAAAATAAATAGGATAGATATGTACAAGTAAAATAAATAGAGTAATCAATCAATCAGTCATATTTATTGAGCGCTTACTGTGTGCAGAGCACTGGACTGAGCGCTTGGGAAGTCCAAGTTGGCAACATCTAGAGACGGTCCCTGCCCAACGGCGGGCTCACAGTCTAAAAGGGGGGGACAGAGAACAAAACCAAACAGACTAACAGAATAAAATTAATAGGATAGATATGGACAAGTAAAATAAATAAATGAATAAATAGAGAATAAATGAATGAATGAATGAATGAATGAATGAATGAATAAATATAAATAAATAAATAAATAAATAAAAATACACAGATAAATATATAAATAAATATACACACAAATAAATATATAAATAAATATAAATAAATAAATAAATAAATGCATAAATACACGAATGAATAAATAAACACAAATAAATAAATGAATGCATAAATAAATGAATAAATGAATAAATAAATAAATAAATATAAATAAATACATACATACATAAATAAATATAAATAGATAAATGCACAAATAAATAAATAAATAAATAAATGCACAAATAAACACATAAATAAATATAAATAAATAAATAAATGAATGAATAAATGAACACACAAACAAAAAATAAATAAATAAATAAATGCACGCACAAATAAATGAATAAATAAATAAATAAGCAAATAAATAAATAAATAAATAAATAAATACGTATAAATAAATAACTAAACATAAATATAAACAAATAAACAATAAATAAATAAAATAAATAAATAAATAATGAATGGAATGAATGAATGAATGAATGAATTAAATAAATAAATAAATAAATAAATAAATATGAATAAATGCACAAATACACAAATACACAAATAAATAAATAAATAAATAGGTAAATAAATGTTCTAAGCGCTCTCACCTGCCCGGCGGGTGGCAGGCGCTCCAGGGCCCGCAGCCGCCGCTGGACCTCGGCCATCCCGTCCTGAAGGGCCCGCACGGTCCCGGTGAGCCGCAGGTCCGGTCCCCTCTCCGCGGCCGCGGACTCCGGGCCGGGCCGGGCCTCCTCGGCGGGCCGGTCTACTCCCGGAGGACCCTCCTGGTGCTCGGCCCCCTTCTCATCCCTAAAATGGGCTGAAGGGCCGGAGTCCCAGCACCGGGTTGACCCCTGAACTTCGACCCCACGAGGCCGGGGAGAGTTGTTAGTCTGTTTGGTTTTGTTCTCCGTCTCCCCCTTGTAGACTGTGAGCCCACTGTTGGGTAGGGACTGTCTCGAGATGTTGCCAATTTGGACTTCCCAAGCGCTTAGTACAGTGCTCTGCACATAGTAAGCGCTCAATAAATACGATTGATGATGATGATGATGATGATGACTCAGGCCTCGGGGTGCGAACCTTCTCACCGGGCCTCCAGCCTCACTGCCGCGTCCCGCCTCGGGCCTGGAACGCCCTCCCCTCCTCAATCGATTATCGTCAATCGTATTTATTGAGCGCTTACTGTGTGCAGAGCACTGGACTAAGCAGTACTAATCAATCGGTCATCAATCGTATTTATGGGGCGCTCACTGTGTGCGGAGCACTGGACGAAGCGCTTGGGAAGGACAAGTTGGCAACGTCATCCGCCCAGAAAATCACTCTTCCCACCTTCCAAGCCCTACTGAGAGGCAGCGTGGCTCAGGGGAAAGAGCCCGGGCTTTGGAGTCAGAGGTCGTGGGTTCGAATCCCGGCTCTGCCACTTGTCAGCTGGGTGGCTTTGGGCAAGTCACTTCACTTCTCTGGGCCTCAGTTACCTCATCTGTAAAATGGGGATTAAAACTGTGAGCCTCCCCCCCCCCGCCCCAGACAACCCGATCACCTTGTAACCTCTCCGACGCTTAGAACAGTGCTTTGCACATAGTAAGTGCTTAATAAATGCCATCATAAGTCACTTCACTTCTCTGGGCCTCAGTTACCTCATCTGTAAAATGGGGATTAAAACTGTGAGCCCCCCCCCCGCCCCCCCGAACAACCTGATCACCTTGTAACCTCTCCGGCGCTTAGAACAGTGCTTTGCACATAGTAAGCGCTTAATAAATGCCATCATAAGTCACTTCACTTCTCTGGGCCTCAGTTACCTCATCTGTAAAATGGGGATTAAAACCGTGAGCCCCCCCCCGCCCCCCCGAACAACCTGATCACCTTGTAACCTCTCCACCACTTAGAACAGTGCTTTGCACATAGTAAGCGCTTAATAAATGCCATCATAAGTCACTTCACTTCTCTGGGCCCAGTTCCCTCATCTGTAAAATGGGGATGAAGACTGTGAGCCCCCCGTGGGACAACCTGATCACCTTGTAACTTCCCCAGTGCTTAGAACAGTGCTTTGCACAGAGTAAGTGCTTAATAAATGCCATCATTATTATTATTATTACTGAAGGCTCACCTCCTCCAAGAGGCCTTCCCAGACTGAACGCCCCCTTTCCCTCAGCTCCCCCTCCCTTCCGCATAATAATAATAATAATAATGATGGCATTTGTTAAGCGCTTACTATGTGCAGAGCACTGTTCTAAGCGCCGAGGGGGAATACAAGGTGATCAAGTTGTCCCACGCGGGGCTCACAGTCTTAATCCCCATTTTACAGATGAGGTCACCGAGGCTCAGAGAAGTTAAGCCAGCTGTGTGACTTTGGGCAAGTCACTTAACTTCTCTGGGCCTCAGTGACCTCATCTGTAAAATGGGGAATAAGACTGTGAGCCCCATGTGGGACAACCTGATCACCTTGTATCTACCCCAGCGCTTAGAACAGTGCTCTGCACATAGTAAGCGCTTAACAAATACCATTATTATTATTATTATTATTATTATTATGTGACTTGCCCAAGGTCACACAGCAGCTCGACCTCCCCCTGCCCAGCCCCATAGCACTTATGTATATATGATCTATAATTCTATTTATTTATATTGATGCCTGTTTACTTGTTTTGATGTCTGTCCTCCCCCCTCTAGACCATAAGCCCGTTGTGAGCAGGGGTTGTCTCTCTTTATTGCTGGATTCTACTTCCCAAGCGCTTAGTACAGTGCTCTGCACACAGTAAGCGCTCAATAAATACGATCCGAATGAATGGACAGGTGAATACTCAGGTCAGCCGGGGTGACAGGGAGGCTCCCCATGGGGGTGGGTCCAGGGAGTGGAGACAGGAAGGTCCAACTTGTACTTCCCAAGCGCTTAGTCCAGTGCTCTGCACACAGTAAGCGCTCAATAAATACGATTGATTGATTGACTGATTGATCGGGGAGGCCGGGAGCTAGGTGTGTAGACTGGGCTAGGTGTCTCTCCCCCTTTTAGACTGTGAGCTCACTGTTGGGTAGGGACTGTCTCTATATGTTGCCAACTTGTACTTCCCAAGCACTTAGTACAGTGCTCTGCACACAGTAAGCGCTCAATAAATACGATTGATGATGATGATGATGGGCGGCTCTGGCTTGTCTCCCCCTTGTAGACTGTGAGCCCGCTGTTGGGTAGGGACCGTCTCCATATGTTGCCAACTTGGGACTTCCCAAGCGCTTAGTACAGTGCTCTGCACACAGTAAGCGCTCAATAAATACGATTGATGATGATGATGATGGGCGGCTCTGGCTTGTCTCCCCCTTGTAGACTGTGAGCCCGCTGTTGGGTAGGGACCGTCTCCACATGTTGCCAACTTGGGACTTCCCAAGCGCTTAGTCCAGTGCTCTGTGCACAGTAAGCGCTCAATAAATACGATTGATTGATTGACTGATTGATCAGGGGAGGCCGGCAGCTAGGTGTGTGGACTGGGCGGCTCTGGCTTGTCTCCCCCTTCTAGCCTGTGAGCCCGCTGTTGGGTAGGGACCGTCTCCACATGTTGCCAACTTGGGACTTCCCAAGCGCTTAGTCCAGTGCTCTGCGCATAGTAAGCGCTCAATAAATGCGATTGATTGATTGATTCACCTGCAGAGAGGGTGGGGGATGGAAGAGAGCCCCTCCCATGCACTGAGGAGGGGGGAGAGGACCCCCATCCCTGGGTATCACCTTCTAGAATTGGGGGGGGGGGGACTCCCAGGGACCCCCACACTGAGGAGGACGCCCCCAGGGACCACCCTACCACTCAGTGAAGACGGGGGAGGAGACCCCAGCCCTGCTGATGAAGAGGAAAGAGAGGTCCAGGGTCAGCCCCGGGGGGGGGAAAGGGGGTGGCACTCACCTCTGTCTTCTGGGGGCTTGGGGCTGCCCCGTCCCTCCGAGGGTCCTGGGGGCGTCTCCCTGGGGGCCGAGCTCTGCAGGGGGGGGAAAACTTTAGGGTTGGGGCTTGGCTGTGCCCGCAGGGGACCCAGGCTTTCCACCCCGGGCAGCTCTGGACTTGGGTGGGAGGGGAGGAGGAAGGGGGAATACATCATCATCATCATCATCATCAATCGTATTTATTGAGCGCTTACTGTGTGCAGAGCACCGGACTAAGCGCTTGGGAAGTACAAATTGGCAACATAGAGAGACAGTCCCTACCCAACAGTGGGCTCGCAGTCTAAAAGGGGGAGTCAAAACCAAACATATTAACAAAATAAAATAAATAGAATAGATAGGTACAAGTAAAATAAATAAATAGAGTAATAAATCTGTACAAACATATATACATATGTACAGGTGCTGTGGGGAAGGGAAGGAGGTAAGATGGGGGGGCGAGGGGGAGAGGAAGGAAGAGGCTGAGTGTGGGAAGGCCTCCTGGAGGAGGTGAGCTCTCAGTAGGGAATGGGACCCTCTCACCTGCTCGGGCTCCGGCCGGTCCGGCTGCTCCACAGGGTCCCCCCAAACCTCGCCCTCTGGGCGGCTGGGGGCTATGGTGTGGACAGCGAGGTCTCCCGAGGCCTGGGCTGCTGTCGGGGAGAGGCAGAGGTCGGGTGGAGGGCCGCGGGGATACCGAGGCCCAGTGGGGTGGGACGTCAGAGAGTTGAGACACGACTCGTCTAGACTGTGAGCCCACTGTTGGGTAGGGACCGTCTCTATGTGTTGCCAACTTGGACTTCCCAAGCGCTTAGTACAGTGCTCTGCACATAGTAAGCGCTCAATAAATACGATTGATGATGATGATGATTGGGTAGGGACCGTCTCTATGTGTTGCCAACTTGGACTTCCCAAGCGCTTAGTACAGTGCTCTGCACACAGTAAGCAGCGAGATGTCAGAGAGTTGAGACACAACTCGTCTAGACTGCGAGCCCACTGTTGGGTAGGGACTGTCTTTATATGTTGCCAACTTGGACTTCCCAAGCGCTTAGTCCAGTGCTCTGCACACAGTAAGCGCTCAATAAATATGATTGATTGATTGACTGATTGTACCACTTTGCTTCTCCACTCTTTTAAGCATTGGATGCAATCTACTATTTATTTATTTATTTTACTTGTACCTATCTATTCTATTTATTTTATTTTGTTAGGATGTTTGGTTTTGTTCTCTGTCTCCCCCCTTTTAGACTGGGAGCCCGCTGTTGGGTAGGGACCGTCTCTAGATGTTGCCAACTTGGACTTCCCAAGGGCTTAGTCCAGTGCTCTGCACACAGTAAGCGCTCAATAAATACGATTGATTGATTGACCACTTTGCTTCTCCACTCTTTTAAGCGTTGGATGCAATCTACTATTTATTTATTTATTTGACTTGTACATCTCTATTCTATTTATTTTATTTTGTTAGTATGTTTGGTTTTGTTCTCTGTCTCCCCTTTCTAGACTGTGAGCCCACTGCTGGGTAGGGACCGTCTCTAGATGTTGCCAATTTGGACTTCCCAAGCGCTTAGTACAGTGCTCTGCACACAGTAAGCGCTCAATAAATACGATTGATTGATTGACCACTTTGCTTCTCCACTCTTTTAAGCGTTGGATGCAATCTACTATTTATTTATTTATTTGACTTGTACATATCTATTCTATTTATTTTATTTTGTTAGTATGTTTGGTTTTGTTCTCTGTCTCCCCCTTCTAGACTGTGAGCCCGCTGTTGGGTAGGGACCGTCTCTAGATGTTGCCACTTTGGACTTCCCAAGCGCTTAGTACAGTGCTCTGCACACAGTAAGCGCTCAATAAATACGATTGATTGATTGACCACTTTGCTTCTCCACTCTTTTAAGCGTTGGATGCAATCTACTATTTATTTATTTATTTGACTTGTACATATCTATTCTATTTATTTTATTTTGTTAGTATGTTTGGTTTTGTTCTCTGTCTCCCCCTTCTAGACTGTGAGCCCGCTGTTGGGGTAGGGACCGTCTCTAGATGTTGCCACTTTGGACTTCCCAAGCGCTTAGTACAGTGCTCTGCACACAGTAAGCGCTCAATAAATACGATTGATTGATTGACCACTTTGCTTCTCCACTCTTTTAAGCGTTGGATGCAATCTACTATTTATTTATTTATTTGACTTGTACATATCTATTCTATTTATTTTATTTTGTTAGTATGTTTGGTTTTGTTCTCTGTCTCCCCCTTCTAGACTGTGAGCCCGCTGTTGGGTAGGGACCGTCTCTAGATGTTGCCAACTTGGACTTCCCAAGCGCTTAGTACAGTGCTCTGCACACAGTAAGCGCTCAATAAATATGATTGATTGATTGATTGATTGACCACTTTGCTTCTCCACTCTTTTAAGCGTTGGATGCAATCTACTATTTATTTATTTATTTATTTATTTTACTTGTCCATATCTATTCTATTTATTTTATTTTGTTAGTACGTTCGGTTTTGTTCTCCGCCTCCCCCTTTTAGACTGTGAGCCCGCCGTTGGGTAGGGACCGTCTCTAGATGTTGCCAACTTGGACTTCCCAAGCGCTTAGTCCAGTGCTCTACACACAGTAAGCGGTCAATAAATACGATTGATTGATTGATCGATTGGAATTTCCAGCAACTACGGCCCCCCGTCTCCCCTCACCCTACCTGAGATCGTCTGGAGGATGGGCTGTGGAGGTCTGGGCCGTCCTCGCCCCCCTGCCCACCCTACCTGAGATACGTCCCCCGGGAAGGTCTCTGGGGGTCCGGGCCCCCCCGCCGTACCTGAGATCCTGCGGAGGAAGGTCTCCGGGGGCCTTGGCATGTCCGGAATCACGGCGTAAAGGGGCTCGAAGTAGCCAAACGTATCCTCCTCCACATCGTCCAGGGGCACCGTGTCAATCACCTGGGATGGGCAGGGGCGGAAAGACACGGATGGGGGCCGCTCAGCCCTACCGCGGCCTCCGCCTTGCCCCCAAATCGGGGGCCCAGGCCCAGCCCAGGTGAGAAAGGCAGAGCGTGTAGGGGAGGGAGGTCACTATGGAGGGGTGGGATCAGTGGGGGGGACGGGACTCAATGTTGGGGGCACAGCGTGGGCAGAGGGACTCAGGAGAGGATGGGCGAGGAGTGGGCAGGAGGCAGGACTCTAATTTTAGACTGTGAGCCCACTGTTGGGTAGGGACCGTCTCTAGATGTTGCCAACTTGGACTTCCCAAGCGCTTAGTCCAGTGCTCCGCACCCAGTAAGCGCTCAAGAAATACGATTGATTGATTGATGGAGGACGTCTGGAGTTGTTCTGGGCGGTCAACGCCCGTCAGCACCCTGAAAGTAGGCCTCGCGGAGCCAGGCCTGGCATGGGCAGGAGCAGGGAGGCCCCGCGGGCCGGTACCTTCTGAGCCACCCTCTTCATCTCCGAGATGTAGGCTGTCATAGCCGCCTCCTTGGACATCCGGCCCAGGCTGTTCCAAGCGTCCCTGCGAGGCAGGGCTCCGGTCACCGGTCGCCACCGGGCCGGCCGGGGGTGCGGGGGGCTTCAGGGGAGCGGGGGGCTTACCACTTATAGCGGCCGATGGGGTCCCAGAAGCCGGGCCGGGGGATGGGGCAGGGGCCCACGGTGGCCTGCTTGTAGAAACTGTAGAAACGCAGCATCTCCTCGTAGGAGGGCCGGTAGGAGCCTGCGGGGACGGGAAGGCGGGCTGGTCATCATCCCCACTCCCCTCATATGAGGGGGGTGGGAGGGGCGGCACCCCCACGGAAACCCAGCCCTGGGGAGAGGACGGGGTGGGGGGATGACTGACGGATCGGTGGGCCGAGGCAGGCAGACAGGTAGGACAGGGGCAGGGGACCAACCAACCAACCAATCAATCAATCAATCAATCGTATTTATTGAGCGCTTACTGTGTGCAGAGCGCTGGACTGAGCGCTTGGGAAGTCCAAGTTGGCAACATAGAGAGACGGTCCCTACCCAGCAGCGGGCTCACAGTCTAGAAGAGGGATTCGTTTCTTCATTCAGTTGTAATAATAATAATAATAATGGTATTTGTTAAGTGCTTACTATGTGCAAAGCACTGTTCTAAGCGCTGAAGACGGAGACATTCATTCATTTATTCATCCATTTATTCAGTTCACAGTCTAGAAGAGGGATTCGTTTCTTCATTCAGTTGTAACAATAATAATAATAATGGTATTTGTTAAGCGCTTACTATGTGCAAAGCACTGTTCTAAGCGCTGAAGAGGGAGACATTCATTCATTTATTCATTCATTTATTCAATCATATTTACTGAGCACTTACTGTGTGCAAAGCACTGGACTAAGCGCTTGGGAGAGGACAATACAACAACAAACAGACAAAGTCTCTGCCCATTGTTGTCTGTCTCCCTCTTCTAGCCTGTGAGCCCATTGTTGGGTAGGGACCGTCTCTAGATGTTGCCAACTTGGACTTCCCAAGCGCTTAGTGCAGTGCTCTGCACACAGTAAGCGCTCAATAAATACGATTGAATAAATGAATGAATGAATGTCTCCCCCTTCTAGACTGTAAGCCCGTTTTTGTGTAGGGACCATCTCTATATGTTGCCAACTTGTACTTCCCAAGTGCTTAGTCCAGTGCTCTGCACACAGTAAGCACTCAATAAATATGACTGAATAAATGAATGAATGTCTCCCCCTTCTAGACTGTGAGCCTGTTGTTGGGTAGGGACCATCTCTATATGTTGCCAACTTGTACTTCCCAAGCGCTTAGTCCAGTGCTCTGCACACAGTAAGCGCTCAATAAATACAATTGAATGAATGAATGAATGAATGAATGAATAACGAGCTTACAGCCTAGAGGCTTTGGGGCTGAAGCAGGAACCCCCCACCCTACCTCCTTCCCCTCCCCACAGCACTTGTATATATATTTTTACAGATTTATCACTCTATTTAACTTGTACATATTTACTAGTCTATTTATTTTGTTAATGATGTGCATCTAGTTTTAATTCTATTTGTTCTGACGATTTTGACACCTGTCTCCGTGTTTTGTTTTGTCATCTGTCTCCCCCTTCTAGACTGTGAGCCCGTTGTCGGGTAGGGACCGTCTCTAGATGTTGCCGACTTGGACTTCCCAAGCGCTTAGTTCAGTGCTCTGCACACAGGAAGAACTCAATAAATACGATTGAATCACCTCCTCCAGGAGGCCTTCCCAGACTGAGCCCCCTCCTTCCTTTCCCCCTCCCCATCCCCCCACCTTACCTCCTTCCCCTCCCCACAGCACCTGTATATATGTATATATGTTTGTACATATTTATTACTCTATTTATTTTATTTGCACATATTTATTCTATTTATTTTATCTTGTTAATATGTTTTATTTTGTTGTCTGTCTCCCCTTCTAGACTGTGAGCCCGCTGTCGGGTAGGGACCGTCTCTAGATGTTGCCAACTTGGACTTCCCAAGCGCTTAGTCCAGTGCTCTGCACACAGGAAGAACTCAATAAATACGATTGAATCACCTCCTCCAGGAGGCCTTCCCAGACTGAGCCCCCTCCTTCCTTTCCCCCTCCCCATCCCCCCATCTTACCTCCTTCCCCTCCCCACAGCACCTGTATATATGTATATATGTTTGTACATATTTATTACTCTATTTATTTTATTTGCACATATTTATTCTATTTATTTTATCTTGTTAATATGTTTTATTTTGTTGTCTGTCTCCCCTTCTAGACTGTGAGCCCGCTGTCGGGTAGGGACCGTCTCTAGATGTTGCCAACTTGGACTTCCCAAGCGCTTAGTCCAGTGCTCTGCACACAGTAAGTGCTCAGTATATATGTATATACGTTTGTACATATTTATTACTCTATTTATTTATTTTATTTGTACATATTTATTCTATTTATTTTATCTTGTTAATATGTTTTGCTTTATTGTCTGTCATCCCCCTTCTAGACTGTGAGCCCGCTGTCGGGTAGGGACCGTCTCTAGATGTTGCCAACTTGGACTTCCCAAGCGCTTAGTCCAGTGCTCTGCACACAGTAAGCGCTCAATAAATCAATCAATCATATTTATTGAGCACTTACTATGTGCAGAGCACTGTACTAAGCGCTTAGCACTGTACTAAATAAATATGATTGATTGAATGAATGAATGAATAGGGACCTTCTCTATCTGTTGCTGATTGAACTTCCCAAGTGCTTAGTCCAGTGCTCTGCACACAGTCAGCGAAATACGATTGAATGAATGAACGTCTCCCCCTTCTAGACCGTGAGCCCGTTGTCGGGTAGGGACCGTCTCTATCTGTTGCTGATTGAACTTCCCAAGCGCTTAGTCCAGTGCTCTGCACACAGTAAGCGCTCAATAAATACGATTGAATGAATGAATGAATAGGGACCGTCTCTATCTGTTGCTGATTGAACTTCCCAAGCGCTTAGTCCAGTGCTCTGCACACAGTCAGCGCTCAATAAATACGACTGAATGAATGAACGTCTCCCCCTTCTAGACCGTGAGCCCGCTGTTGGGTAGGGACCATCTCTATCTGTTGCTGATTGAGCTTCCCAAGCGCTTCTGCACACGGTAAGCACTCAATAAATACGATTGAATGATGAATAATGAATAGGGACCATCTCTGTTGCTGATTGAACTTCCCAAGCGCTTAGTCCAGTGCTCTGCACACAGTCAGTGCTCAATAAATACGACTGAATAAATGAACGTCTCCCCCTTCTAGACCGTGAGCCCGTTGTCGGGTAGGGACCGTCTCTATCTGTTGCTGATTGAACTTCCCAAGCGCTTAGTCCAGTGCTCTGCACACAGTCAGCGCTCAATAAATACGACTGAATGAACGAACGTCTCCCCCTTCTAGACTGTGAGCCCATTGTTGGGTAGGGACCGTTTCTCTATGTTGCCAACTTGGACTTCCCAAGCACTTAGTCCAGTGCTCTGCACACAGTAAGCGCTCAATAAATACGATTGAATGAATGAATGAATAGGGACCGTCTCTGTTGCTGATTGAACTTCCCAAGCGCTTAGTCCAGTGCTCTGCACACAGTCAGCGCTCAATAAATACGACTGAATAAATGAACGTCTCCCCCTTCTAGACCGTGAGCCCGCTGTCGGGTAGGGACCGTCTCTAGATGTTACCAACTTGGACTTCCCAAGCGCTCAGTCCAGTGCTCTGCACACAGTCAGCGCTCAATAAATACGATTGAATGAACGACCGTCTCCCCCTTCTAGACCGTGAGCCCGTTGTCGGGTAGGGACGGTCTCTATCTGTTGCTGATTGAGCTTCCCAAGCGCTTAGTCCAGTGCTCTGCACACAGTAAGCGCTCAATAAATACGATTGAATGAATGAATGAATGAATGAAAGTAGGCCGAAGGGTCCTGGCCGGAGGAGGGCCGGGCGGTGGGCCCGCCGGGCGGCACAGGATGGACGTGTCCCCGGCCCACGACCAGGGCCGCTCGACTCGGGCCCCCCAAACCCGGGGGGTGGGAAGGGGCGGCCTCACCATTCTTGGGCAGACTCTGGACGACGCCGACCGCCGCTTCGAACTGCTGTTGGCACGTGGGCTCCGGACGCTCCGACTCCGTCCCCATCCTGCCCTGACCCCGGCGTTCCCAGAACGTGACCCCAAAGCCCCCAGGCTGAGGGTCTCCCCGCCTCCCTCCACCCCTGAAACCCCGGCCGTTAAGACCGGAATCAATCCATCAATCAATCGTATTTATTGAGCGCTTACTGTGGGCTTACTGGACTAAGCGCTTGGGAAGTCCAAGTTGGCAACAGAGAGAGACGGTCCCTACCCAACAGTGGGATCACAGTCTAAAAGAGAAGAGAATCAACGTGGTTCAGTGGAAAGAGCCCGGGCTTTGGAGTCAGAGGTCATGGGTTCAAATCCCGGCTCCGCCAATTGTCAGCTGGGTGACTTTGGTCAAGTCACTTAACTTCTCTGGGCCTCATCTGTAAAATGGGGATTAAGACTGTGAGCCCCATGTGGGACAACCTGATCACCTTGTAACCTCCCCAGCGCTTAGAACAGTGCTTTGCACATAGTAAGCGCTTAATAAATGCCATTATTATTATTATTATAAAAGCCCTATGGAGAGGGTCAGGGACTAGGCCCAACCCAATGATAGCAGCGTGGCTCAGTGGAAAGAGCCCGGGCTTTGGAGTCAGAGGTCATGGGTTCAAACCCCAGCTCTGCCAATTGTCAGCTGGGTGACTTTGGGCAAGTCACTTCACTTCTCTGGGCCTCAGTTACCTCATCTGGAAAATGGGGATTAAGACTGTGAGCCCCCCCATGGAACAACCTGATCACCTTGTGACCTCCCCAGCGCTTAGAACAGTGCTTTGCATGTAGTAAGTGCTTAATAATTGCCACTATTATTATTATCTTATAATAATAATGACATTTATTAAGCACTTACTATGTGCAAAGCACTGTTCTAAGGGCTGGGAGAGATACAAGATGATCAGGTTGTCCCACGTGGGGCTCAGTCTTCATCCCCATTTTACAGATGAGGTTACTCTATTTATTTTACTTGTACATATTCATTCTATTTATTTTATTCTGTTAATATGTCTTCATCCCCATTTTACAGATGAGGTTACTGTATTTATTTTACTTGTACATATTTATTCTATTTTTTTTATTCTGTTAATATGTTTTGTTTTGTTCTCCGTCTCCCCCTTCTAGACCGTGAGCCCGCTGTCGGGTAGGGACCATCTCTATATGTTGCCAACTTGGACTTCCCAAGCGCTTAGTCCAGTGCTCTGCACACAGTAAGCGCTCGATAAATACGATTGAATGAATGAATGAGGCCCAGAAAAGTGAAGTGACTTCCCCAAAGTCACACAGCTGACAAATGCCGGAGCCGGGACTTGAACCCATGACCTCTGACTCCAAAGCTCCTGCTCTTTCCACTCAGCCATGCTGCTTCTCAATAATAATAATGATAATGATGGCATTTATTAAGCGCTTATGATGTGCAAAGCACTGTTCTAAGCGCTGGGGAGGTTACAAGGTGATCAGGTTGTCCCACGGGGGGGCTCACACTCTTCATCCCCATTTTGCAGATGTGGGAACTGAGGCACAGAGAAGTGAAGTGACTTGCCCAAAGTCACACAGCGGACAAGTGGCGGAGCTGGGTTTTGAACCCATGACCTCTGACTCCAAAGCCCGGGCTCTTTCCACTAAGCGCTGGGGGGATACAAGGTGATCAGGTTGTCCCACAGGGGGCTCACAGTCTTCATCCCCATTTTACAGATGAGGAAACTGAGGCCCAGAGAAGTGAAGTGACTTGCCCAAAGTCACCCAGCTAAGTGGCGGAGCAGGATTTGAACCCACGCCCTCTGACTCCAAAGCCCGGGCTCTTTCCCACTGAGCCACGCTGCTTGCCTGACGCCTAGTAAGCGCTTCACAAACACCCCCCCAAACTTGGGGCTGCCCTAACGCCTCTGGGCCTTTCTTCCATGAGAAGCAGCGTGGCTCAGTGGAAAGAGCCCGGGCTTTGGAGTCGGAGGTCATGGGTTCGAATCCCGACTCCTCCATTTGTCAGCTGTGTGACTTTGGGCAAGTCCCTTCACTTCTCCGGGCCTCAGTTCCCTCATCTGTAAAATGGGGATGAAGACTGTGAGCCCCTAGTGGGACAACCTGATTACCTTGTATCCCCCCACCGGCGCTTAGAACAGTGCTTTGCACATAGTAAGCGCTTAACAAATACCAACATTATTATTATTATTATTATTCTCTGGGCCTCAGTTCCCTCATCTGGAAAACGGGGATGAAGACTGTGAGCCCCCCGTGGGACAACCTCATCACCTTGTATCCCCCCCACCAGCGCTTAGAACAGTGCTGGGCCTTTCCTCCAAGAGAACCATAGGGGCTCAGTGGAAAGAGCCCGGGCTTTGGAGTCGGAGGTCATGGGTTCGAATCCCGCCTCCTCCAACTGTCAGCTGGGTGACTTTCACTTCACATTTCTGGGCCTCAGTTCCCTCATGTGGAAAACGGGGATTAAAACTGTGAGCCCCCCGGGGGGCAACCTGATCACCTTGTATCCCCCCCACCAGCGCTTAGAACAGTGCTTTGCACATAGTAAGCGCTTAACTATTTTATTATTATTATTATTATTATTATTATTATTCCATGGGGAAAAGGCGGGCAGGTGGCCCCGGGAGACCCTACCCAATCGGCCCTGCTCGGGATTCCTCCGCCCGGTGCCCTCGACCCTGTGTCCTGGAGGGTAAACTGAGGCCCGGGGGTCCGCAGGGCCCGGGCTAAGGGGCCTGTTCTGCCACTCACCAGAGGGGCGCCCTCGAGCCCGGTCCGGTCCGGTCCGGTCCGGTCCGGACTGCCAGGGGAGCCGGACTCCGGCCGGGCCCGGGGGCAGAGGGGAGACCCGCCAGCCAATCACCGGGCCGGCTCGCTCTCACCTCCCATTTCTGGCCCAATCAGCGGGGGGCTTTCGGGGTATGCAAATGAACGCCCTGCGCCGCGGCCAATCGGCGGCTCTCCTCGCGCACCCGCCCCCTGGCGACGGCGAGGACAGCGCGCGGCCGGACTAATGCGCCCCCTGGTGGGGCCCAAGGAGGCCTGGCGCCGGACCGAGGCGCCCCCTGGTGGAAACTCGGGGAGCCCGGCGCTCGCTCATTCATTCCTTCGTTCGTTCGGTCGTTCGTTCATTCATTCATTCGTTCGTTCATTCATTCGTTCGTTCGTCCGTTCGTTCATTCATTCGTTCGTTCGTCCGTTCGTTCATTCATTCGTTCGTTCGTCCGTTCGTTCATTCATTCGTTCGTTCGTCCGTTCGTTCATTCATTCGTTCGTCCGTTCATTCATTCATTCGCTCGTTCGTCCGTTCATTCATTCATTCTTTCGTTCGTCCGTCCGTTCATTCATTCATCCGTTCGGTCATTCATTCATTCATTCGTTCGGTCATGCGTTCGTTCGTTCGTTCATTCATTCGTTCGTTTGTTCATTCATTCGTTCATTCATTCATCCATTCGTTCATTCGTTTGTTCATTCATTCGTTCATTCATTCATCCATTCGTTTGTTCATTCTTTCGTTCATTCATTCATCCATTCGTTCATTCGTTTGTTCATTCATTCGTTCATTCAATCATTCATTCGTTTGTTCATTCGTTCGTTCATTCATTCATCCATTCGTTCATTCGTTTGTTCATTCATTCGTTCATTCAATCATTCATTCGTTTGTTCATTCGTTCGTTCATTCATTCATCCATTCGTTTGTTCATTCATTCGTTTGTTCATTCATTCGTTCATTCAATCATTCATTCGTTTGTTCATTCATTCATTCATCCATTCGTTCATTCATTTGTTCATTCATTCGTTCATTCATTCATCCATTCGTTCATTCGTTTGTTCATTTATTCGTTCATTCATTCATTCATTCATTCGTTCGTTCGTTCCCTCGGTCGTTCGTTCGTTCGTTCATTCATTCATTCATTCATTCATTCATCCCCACGAGAAGCAGCGTGGCTCCGTGGAAAGAGCCCCGGCTCGGGAGTCAGAGGTCTTGGGTTCAAATCCGGACTCCGCCACTTGTCAGCTGGGTGACCTTGGGCAAGTCACTTCACTTCTCTGGGCCTCAGTTCCCTCATCTGGAAAATGGGGATGAAGACTGTGAGCCCCCCGTGGGACAACCTGATCACCTTGGAACCTCCCCAGCGCTTAGAGCAGTGCTTGGCACATAGTAAGCGCTTAATAAATGCCAACATTATTATTATTATTATTATTATTATTATTATAATCCCGGGGCAGGAGTTTTAGCGTACCCAGGGTGGCAGCCTTGGGTGCCAACCTTGGAGCTAGGCCCGAGGCGGCCACCAAGGGGCGCTGCGCCCTCACCTTTCCTTTGACTCTGTAGTGAACCCCCCCATTCATTCATTCATTCATTCAATCGTATTTATTGAGCGCTTACCGTGTACTGTGTTACCCCCCTTCCTCTCCCCTTCATCCCCCCTCCATCCCCCCGTCTTACCTCCTTCCCTTCCCCACAGCACCTGTATAGATGTATATACGTTTGTACATATTTATTACTCTATTTATTTATTTTACTTGTACATATCTATTTTATTTATTTTATTTTGTTAGAATGTTTGGTTTTGTTCTTTGTCTCCCCCTTCTAGACTGTGAGCCCACTGTTGGGTAGGGATTGTCTCTATATGTTCCAACTTGTACTTGCCAAGCGCTTAGTACAGTGCTCTGCACACAGTAAGCGCTCAATAAATACGATTGATTGATTGATTGATTGATTGCAGAGCGCTGTACCAAACCCCGCCCTCGGAGCCCCCCGAGGCCAGGCCTCCCCCACACTCCGGCCCGCACCGGGCAAGCTCCCGCCGAGCAGGGCAGATAATGTAATAATAATAATAATAATAATAATAATAATAATAGCATTTGTTAAGCGCTTACTATGTGCGAAGCACTGTACTAAGCGCTGGGGGGGCTACAAGCTGATCAGGTCGGACTCAGTCCCTGTCCTATGTGGGGCTCACCGTCTCAGTCCCCATTTTACAGATGAGGGCACTGAGGCCCAGAGAAGTGAAGTGACTAGCCCAAGGTCACACAGCTGACAGTAATAATAATGATGGTTTTTGTTGATGATGATGATGATGATGATGATGGCATTTATTAAGCGCTTACTATGTGCCAAGCACTGTTCTAAGCGCTGGGGAGGATACAAGGCGATCAGGTTGTCCCACGGGGGGGCTCCCAGTCTTCATCCCCATTTTCCAGATGAGGGAACTGAGGCCCAGAGAAGTGAAGTGACTTGCCCAAAGTCACCCAGCTGACAATTGGCGGAGCCGGGATTTGAACCCATGACCTCTGACTCCAAAGCCCGGGCTCTTTCCACTGAGCCACACTGCTTCTCACGCTGCTTTTGTTAAGCGCTTACTATGTGCCAAACACTGTACTAAGCGCTGGGGTAGGTACAAGGCGATCAGGTTGTCCCACGTGGGGCTCACAGTCGTAATCCCCATTTTACAGCTGAGGGAACTGAGGCCCAGAGAAGGAAGTGACTTACCCAAGGTCACCCAGCTGACAAGAGGCGGAGTGGATGGGACAACTTTCCAGCCTCTAAGAACGGGACGCCCCGGAACCCATTCATTCATTCATTTATTCATTCATTCATTCATTCTTTCTTCCTTTCTTTCTTTCTTTCTTTCTTTCTTTCATTCATTCATTCATTCCATCGTATTTATTGAGCGTCTACTGTTCATTCATTCATTCACTCGTATTTATTGAGCGCTTACGGTGTGCAGAGCACTGTACTAAGCGCTTGGGAAGTACAATTCAGCAACAGATAGAGATAATCCCTCCCCAACAACAGGCTCACAGCCTAGAAGGGGGAGACAGAGAACAAAACAAAACATATCATTAACAAAATAAAGTAGAATAAATATGTACAAGTAAAATAAATAAATAGGGTAATATTTTGTTAGATTTATTCATTCCATCGTATTTATTCATTCATTCATTCAATCGTATTTATTGAGCGCTTACTGTGTGCACAGCACTGTACTAAGCGCTTGGGAAGTCCAATTCAGCAACAAGTAGGGCCGGTCCCTACCCAACAACGGGTTCACAGTCTAGAAGGGGGAGCCATTCATCCATTTATTCATTCAATCGTATTTACTGAGCGCTTTCTGTGTGCAGAGCACTGTACTAAGCGCTTGGGAAGTCCAACTGAACAGCAGATAGAGACCATTCCTACCCAACAACGGGCTCCCAGTCTCGAAGGGGGAGGCATTCATCCATGCATTCATTCCATCGTACTTACTGAGCGCTTTCTGTGTGCAGAGCACTGTACTAAGCGCTTGGGAAGTCCAATTCAGCAACAAGTAGAGCCTGTCCCTACCCAACAACGGGCTCACAGTCTAGAAGGGGGAGACAATCATCCATTTATTCATTCCATCGTATTTACTGAGCGCTTTCTGTGCGCAGAGCACTGTACTAAGCGCTTGGGCAGTCCAACTGAACAGCAGATAGAGACCATTCCTACCCAACAACAGGCTCGCAGTCTCGAAGGGGGAGCCATTCATCCATTTAGTCATTCCATCGTATTTACTGAGCGCTTTTGGTGTGCAGAGCACTGTACTAAGCGCTTGGGCAGTCCAATTGAACAGCAGATAGAGACATTTCTACCCAACAACGGGCTCCCAGTCTAGAAGGGGGAGACGCTCATCCATTTATTCATTCCATCTTATTCACTGAGCGCTTTCGGTGTGCAGAGCACTGTACTAAGCGCTTGGGAAGTCCAACTACCGTTTCTACCCAACAACGGGCTCCCAGTCTAGAAGGGGGAGACATTCATCCATTTAGTCATTCCATCGTATTTACTGAGCGCTTTCGGTGTGCAGAGCACTGTACTAAGCGCTTGGGCAGTCCAATTGAACAGCAGATAGAGACATTTCTACCCAACAACGGGCTCCCAGTCTAGAAGGGGAAGACATTCATCCATTTAGTCATTCCATCGTACTTACTGAGCGCTTTCTGTGCGCAGAGCACTGTACTAAGCGCTTGGGCAGTCCAATTGAACAGCAGATAGAGACATTTCTACCCAACAACGGGCTCCCAGTCTAGAAGGGGGAGACATTCATCCATTTAGTCATTCCATCGTATTTACTGAGCGCTTTCTGTGTGCAGAGCACTGTACTAAGCGCTTGGGAAGTCCAACTACCATTTCCACCCAACAATGGGCTCCCAGTCTCGAAGGGGGAGCCATTCATCCATGCATTCATTCCATCGTACTTACTGAGCGCTTTCGGTGTGCAGAGCACTGTACTAAGCGCCTGGGAAGTCCAACTACCATTCCTACCCAACAACGGGCTCCCAGTCTCGAAGGGGGAGCCATTCATCCATTTAGTCATTCCATCGTATTTACTGAGCGCTTTCTGTGTCCAATGCACTGTACTAAGCGCCTGGGAAGTCCAACTACCATTTCTACCCAACAACGGGCTCCCAGTCTCGAAGGGGGAGCCATTCATCCATGCATTCATTCCATCGTACTTACTGAGCGCTTTCGGTGCGCAGAGCACTGTACTAAGCGCTTGGGAAGTCCAACTACCATTTCTACCCAACAACGGGCTCCCAGCCTCGAAGGGGGAGCCATTCATCCATTTAGTCATTCCATCGTATTTACTGAGCGCTTTCGGTGCGCAGAGCACTGTACTAAGCGCTTGGGAAGTCCAACTACCATTTCCACCCAACAACGGGCTCCCAGTCTCGAAGGGGGAGCCATTCATCCATTTAGTCATTCCATCGTACTTACTGAGCGCTTTCTGTGTGCAGAGCACTGTACTAAGCGCTTGGGAAGTCCAACTACCATTTCCACCCAACAACGGGCTCCCAGTCTCGAAGGGGGAGCCATTCATCCATTTAGTCATTCCATCGTACTTACTGAGCGCTTTCTGTGTGCAGAGCACTGTACTCAGCGCTTGGGAAGTCCAACTACCATTCCTACCCAACAACGGGCTCCCAGTCTCGAAGGGGGAGCCATTCATCCATGCATTCATTCCATCGTACTTACTGAGCGCTTTCGGTGTGCAGAGCACTGTACTCAGCGCTTGGGAAGTCCAACTACCATTTCCACCCAACAACGGGCTCCCAGTCTCGAAGGGGGAGCCATTCATCCATTTAGTCATTCCATCGTACTTACTGAGCGCTTTCTGTGTGCAGAGCACTGTACTAAGCGCTTGGGAAGTCCAACTACCATTTCCACCCAACAACGGGCTCCCAGTCTCGAAGGGGGAGCCATTCATCCATTTAGTCATTCCATCGTACTTACTGAGCGCTTTCTGTGTGCAGAGCACTGTACTCAGCGCTTGGGAAGTCCAACTACCATTCCTACCCAACAACGGGCTCCCAGTCTCGAAGGGGGAGCCATTCATCCATGCATTCATTCCATCGTACTTACTGAGCGCTTTCGGTGTGCAGAGCACTGTACTAAGCGCCTGGGAAGTCCAACTACCATTCCTACCCAACAACGGGCTCCCAGTCTCGAAGGGGGAGACATTCATCCATTTAGTCATTCCATCGTATTTACTGAGCGCTTTCTGTGTGCAGAGCACTGTACTAAGCGCTTGGGAAGTCCAACTACCATTTCCACCCAACAACGGGCTCCCAGTCTCGAAGGGGGAGCCATTCATCCATTTAGTCATTCCATCGTATTTACTGAGCACTTTCTGTGTGCAGAGCACTGTACTAAGCGCCTGGGAAGTCCAACTACCATTCCTACCCAACAACGGGCTCCCAGTCTCGAAGGGGGAGCCATTCATCCATTTAGTCATTCCATCGTACTTACTGAGCGCTTTCTGTGTGCAGAGCACTGTACTCAGCGCTTGGGAAGTCCAACTACCATTTCCACCCAACAACGGGCTCCCAGTCTCGAAGGGGGAGCCATTCATCCATTTAGTCATTCCATCGTATTTACTGAGCACTTTCTGTGTGCAGAGCACTGTACTAAGCGCCTGGGAAGTCCAACTACCATTCCTACCCAACAACGGGCTCCCAGTCTCGAAGGGGGAGCCATTCATCCATTTAGTCATTCCATCGTATTTACTGAGCGCTTTCTGTGTCCAATGCACTGTACTAAGCGCCTGGGAAGTCCAACTACCATTTCTACCCAACAACGGGCTCCCAGTCTCGAAGGGGGAGCCATTCATCCATTTAGTCATTCCATCGTATTTACTGAGCGCTTTCTGTGTGCAGAGCACTGTACTAAGCGCTTGGGAAGTCCAACTACCATTTCCACCCAACAACGGGCTCCCAGTCTCGAATGGGGAGCCATTCATCCATGCATTCATTCCATCGTACTTACTGAGCGCTTTCTGTGTGCAGAGCACTGTACTAAGCGCTTGGGCAGTCCAACTACCATTCCTACCCAACAACGGGCTCCCAGTCTCGAAGGGGGAGCCATTCATCCATTTAGTCATTCCATCGTACTTACTGAGCGCTTTCTGTGTGCAGAGCACTGTACTAAGCGCCTGGGAAGTCCAACTACCATTTCCACCCAACAACGGGCTCCCAGTCTCGAAGGGGGAGCCATTCATCCATGCATTCATTCCATCGTACTTACTGAGCGCTTTCGGTGTTCAGAGCACTGTACTAAGCGCTTGGGCAGTCCAACTACCATTCCTACCCAACAACGGGCTCCCAGTCTCGAAGGGGGAGCCATTCATCCATGCATTCATTCCATCGTATTTACTGAGCGCTTTCTGTGTCCAATGCACTGTACTAAGCGCTTGGGACGTCCAGTTCAGTCCCACAGTACGAGGCTCACAGTCAGAGGAAAGAGGGAGAGGGCCTCGTCCTGGGCACTGCCCCCCTCTCTCTGTCCCTCCTCCTCCTCCTCCTCCTCCTGCTCCTCCTCCTGCTCCTCCCTGCTCCTTCCTCTGTCCTGCCCATTCCCGGCTCCGCTAAGTTTTTCCCTGGATTGGGATCAGGATCTGGAGTGGGGCCTCGGGACGGACGGATTGAGCCCCCCTTCCCCTGAGGATGCTGTGTGGCCGCAGCTGGAGGGGTCGCTCACATAGCCCCCCGGGCCCGGGCCTGGGCCTGCGGGCCCTGAAGAAGATGGGTCAGTACCGGGATGGAGCCTGGGGGGACGGGGGGAGGGAGAGGAATAATTAGAATAACAATAATAGTAATAATAATAAGAAGAATAGCATTTATTAAGCGCTTACTATAATAATGATGGCATTTGTTCAGCGCTTACTACGTGCAAAGCACTGCTCTAAGCGCTGGGGGGGGAGACAGGGTGATCCGGTTGTCCCACGGGGGGCTCCCAGTCTTCATCCCCATTTTCCAGATGAGGGAACTGAGGCCCAGAGAAATAATAATGATGGCATTTATTAAGCGCTTACTATAAGAATAATAATGATGGTAAGCGCTTACTATGGGCAAAGCACTGGTCTAAGCGCTGGGGGGGAGACAAGGTGATCAGGGTGTCCCACGGGGGGCTCCCAGTCTTCATCCCCATTTTCCAGGTGAGGGAACTGAGGCCCAGAGAAATAATAATAGTGGCATTCAGTAAGCGGCTCCCAGTCTTCGTCCCCATTTTCCAGGTGAGGGAACTGAGGCCCAGAGAAATAATAATAGTGGCATTTATTAAGCGGTTACTGTAATAATAATGATGATGATGGTGAGGGCTTACTATGTGCAAAGCACTGGTCTAAGTGCTGGGGGGATACAGGGTGATCAGGTTGTCCCACGGGGGGCTCACAGTCTTCGTCCCCATTTTCCAGGTGAGGGAACTGAGGCCCCGAGAAATAATAATGATGGCATGTATTAAGCACTTACTATAATAATAATGATGATGGTAAGCGCTTACTATGTGCAAAGCACTGCTCTAAGCGCTGGGGGGGATGCAAGGTGATCAGGTTGTCCCACGGGGGGCTCCCAGTCTTCATCCCCATTTTCCAGATGAGGGAACTGAGGCCCCGAGAAATAATAATAGTGGCATTCAGTAAGCGGCTCCCAGTCTTCATCCACATTTTCCAGATGAGGGAACTGAGGCCCCGAGAAATAATAATAGTGGCATTTATTAAGCGCTTACTATGATAATAATGATGATGGTGAGCGCTTACTATGTGCAAAGCACTGGTCTAAGCGCTGGGGGGATGCAAGGTGATCAGGTTGTCCCACGGGGGGCTCCCACTCTTCATCCCCATTTTCCAGATGAGGGAACTGAGGCCCAGAGAAATAATAATAGTGGCATTCATTAAGTGCGTACTATAATAATAATAATGGTGGTAAGCGCTTACTATGTGCAAAGCACTGGTCTAAGCGCTGGGGGGGATACAAGGTGATCGGGGTGTCCCATGGGGGGCTCACAGTCTTCATCCCCATTTTCCAGATGAGGGAACCTCAGTTCTCAGTTCTCAGGGCCTAGAGAAGTGAAGTGACTCGCCCTAAGTCACCCAGCTGACAATTGGCGGGGCCGGGATTCGAACCCATGACCTCTGACTCCAAAGCCCGGGCTCTTTTTAGACTGTGAGCCCGCTGTTGGGTAGGGACCGTCTCTATATGTTGCCAACTTGTACTTCCCAAGCGCTTAGTCCAGTGCTCTGCACACAGTAAGCGCTCAATAAATACGATTGATGATGATAAAATAAATAGAATAGATATGTACAAGTAAAATAAATAGAGTAATAAATATGTACAAATATACGTACGGGTGCTGTGGGGAAGGTAAGGAGGTAAGGCGGGGGGGATGGAGAGGGTGAGGAGGGTGGCATTTGTTAAGCGCTTACTCTGTGCCCGGCACTGTACTAAGCGCTGGGTGGTTACAATAGTAATAGTAATGGTGGTATTTGTTAAGCACTTAGTGCCAGGCACTGTACTAAGCGCTGGGTGGATACAGTAATAATAGTAATGGTGGTATTTGTTAAGTGCTTACTCGGTGCCAGGCACTGTACTAAGCGCTGGGTGGATGCAATAATAATAATAATGATGGCATTTGTTAAGTGCTTACTCTGTGCCAGGCACTGTACTAAGCGCTGGGTGGATACAGTAATAATAGTAATGGTGGTATTTGTTAAGTGCTTACTCGGTGCCAGGCTCTGTACTAAGCGCTGGGTGGATGCAATAATAATAATAATGATGGCATTTGTTAAGTGCTTACTCTGTGCCAGGCACTGTACTCAGCGCTGGGTGGATACAGTAATAATAGTAATGGTGGTATTTGTTAAGTGCTTACTTGGTGCCAGGCTCTGTACTAAGCGCTGGATGGATACAATAATAATAATGATGATGGCTCTGTGCTCCTTCTGTGCTTCTTCTCCCTCTATGCTCCCTCTGCTTCCTCTGTACTTCCTTTGGGCATGGGAGAGGAATAATAATAATAATAATAATAATAATAATAATAATAATGGCATTTATTAAGCACTTACTATGTGCAAAGCACTGTTCTAAGCGCTGGGGAGGTTACAAGGTGATCAGGTTGTCCCATGGGAGGCTCACAGTCTTCATCCCCATTTTCCAGATGAGGGAACTGAGGCCCAGAGAAGTGAAGTGACTTGCCCAAAGTCACCCAGCTGAAAATTGGCGGAGCTGGGATTTGAACCCATGACCTCTGACTCCAAAGCCCGGGCTCTTGCCACTGAGCCACGTTTGGTGGTATTTGTTAAGTGCTTACTCTGTGCCGGGCACGGTACTAAGCGCTTGGGTGGATACAATAATAGTAGTAATGGTGGTATTTGTTAAGCGCTTACTCGGTGCCGGGCACTGTAAAAAGCGCTGGGCGGATACAATAATAATAATAATGATGGCATTTGTTAAGCGTTTACTATGTGCAAAGCACTGTTCTAAGTGCTGGGGGGGATACAAGGCGATCAGGTTGTCCCACGTGGGGCTCACAGTCTTCATCCCCATTTTACAGATGAGGTCACTGAGGCCCAGAGAAGTGAAGTGATTTGCCCAAGATCTCACAGCAGACAAGTGGCGGAGCCGGGATTCGAACCCACGTCCTCCGACTCCCAAGGCCGGGCTCTTTCCACTGAGCCACGCTGCTTCTCTCAAATGGGGTTGGACCCAGTCCCTGTCCCGTGTGGGGCTCACGGTCTCAATCCCCATTTTCCAGATGAGGGAACTGAGGCCCGGAGAAGGGAAGTGACTTGCCCAAAGTCACACAGCTGCCAGTTGGCGGAGCCGCGATTTGAACCCATGACCTCTGACTCCAAAGCCTGGGCTCTTTCCATTGAGCCATGCTTCTTCGCAATCAATCAATCAATCAATCGTATTTATTGAGCGCTTACTGTGTGCAGAGCACTGTACTAAGCGCTCGGGAAGTACAAGTTGGCAACATATAGAGACATTCCCTACCCAACAGTGGGCTCACAACCTGATCAATCAATCAATCAATCAATCAACCGTATTTATTGAGCGCTTACTGTGTGCAGAGCACTGGACTAAGCGCTTGGGAAGTCCAAGTTGGCAACATATAGAGACGGTCCCTACCCAACAGTGGGCTGATCGCCTTGTAACCTCCCCAGCGCTTAGAACAGTGCTTTGCACATAGTAAGCGCTTAACAAATGCCATCCTCATCATTATTGTTGAGAAGCAGCGCGGCTCAGTGGGAAGAGCCCGGGCTTTGGAGTCAGAGGTTCCAATCCCGGCTCCGCCAATTGCCAGCTGGGTGACTTTGGGCAAGTCGCTTCACTTCTCTGGGCCTCAGTTCCCTCATCTGTCGAACGGGGATGAAGACAGCGAGCCCCCCGTGGGACAACCTGATCACCTTGTAACCTCCCCAGCGCTGAGAACAGTGCTTTGCACATAGTGAGCGCTTAATAAGTGCCGTTATTATTATTATTGTTGTTAATAATAACAATTATTATTGTTATTGTCTCCCCCTTTTAGATTCAAGGCCCTACTGAGAGCTCCCCTCCTCCAGGAGGCCTTCCCAGACTGAGCCCCTTCCTTCCTCTCCCCCTCGTCCCCCTCTCCATCCCCCCGTCTTACCTCCTTCCCTTCCCCACCGCACCTGTATAGATGTTTGTACGTATTTATTACTCTATTTATTTTACTTGTACGCATCTATTCTATTTATTTTATTTTGTTAGTATGTTTGGTTTTGTTCTCTGTCTCCCCCTTTTAGACTGTGAGCCCACTGTTGGGTAGGGACTGTCTCTATGTGATGCCAATTTGTACTTCCCAAGCGCTTAGTACAGTGCTCTGCACATAGTAAGCGCTCAATAAATACGATTGATTGATTGATTGATTGATTTATTACTCTATTTATTTTACTTGTACGCATCTATTTTATTTATTTTATTTTGTTAGTATGTTTGGTTTTGTTCTCTGTCTCCCCCTTCTAGACTGTGAGCCCGCCGTCGGGTAGGGACTGTCTCTAGATGTTGCCAATTTGGACTTCCCAAGCGCTTAGTGCGGTGCTCTACACGCAGTAAGCGCTCAATAGATATGATTGATTGATGATTGATTGATTATTATTATTATTATTATTATTATTATTAGAGGGCTGAAAGGGGTCGGAGTCAGGTGAATAAGTGGCATAGCCTGCACCCTGCATCCAATATATTCCCCAATACGCACATGGTAATCCTGGCATGTGTCGACAGACAGGTCTACTTACGCGCTAAGCACTGATAATCAGCACAAGATAATCAGGTCAGACAGTTCCTGTTCCACAGGATTCACAGTCCCGGTCCCACGGGAATCTCAGCCGAGCGACAGCGCGGCTCAGTGGAAAAACTACAGACTTGGGAGTCCGAGGTCATGGGTTCTAATTCCGCCTCCGCCACTTGTCGGCTGGGTGACTTGGGGCAACTCACTTCACTTCTCCGGGCCTCAGTTCCCTCACCTGTCAAATGGGGATGAAGACTGTGAGCCCCCCAGTGGGACAACCCGATCACCTGGTAACCTCCCCAGTGCTTAGAACGGTGCTTTGCACATAGTAAGTGCTTAATAAATGCCATTATTATTATTATTATTAAGCATGGGAATAAAGGCCTGACAGATGTGGGTGGGGGATGCGAAGAGCCTGGCTCAGTGGAAGGAGTCCGGGCTTTGGAGTCAGAGGTCATGGATTCAGATCCCGACTCTGCCACTTGGCATTCATTCATTCATTCAATCGTATTTATTGAGCGCTTACTGGGTGCAGAGCACTGGACTAAGCGCTTGGGAAGTCCAAGTTGGCAACATATAGAGACGATCCCTACCCAACAGTGGGCTCACAGTCTAGAAGGGGGAGACATCTGGTTGACTTGGGGCAACATTATTATTATTATTATTATTATTTGGAGTCAGGGGTCATGGGTTCAAATCCCAGCTCTGCCAATTGTCAGCTGTGTGACTTTGGGCAAGTCACTTCACTTCTCTGGGCCTCAGTTACCTCATCTGTCAAATGGGGATGAAGACTGTGAGCCCCCCCGTGGGACAACCTGATCACCTGGTAACCACCCTAGCACTTAGAACAGTGCTTTGCACATAGTAAGTGCTTAATAAATGCCATCATTATTATTCTCTGTGCCTCAGTTCCCTCATCTGTAAAATGGGGATGAAGACTGTGAGCCCCATGTGGGACAGCCTGATCACCTTGTATCTATTCCAGAGCTTAGAACAGTGTTTGGCATATAGCAAGCAACAAATACCATTATTATTATTATTATTCTTATTATTATTATTATAGAGCACAGGCCTGGGATTCAGAGGACCTGGGTTCTAATTCCGGCTCCGCCACTTATCTGCTTGTGGGACAAGTCACTTCACTTCTCTGGGCCTCAGTTACCTTGTCTGTAGAATGGGGATTATGACTGTGAGCCCCAGGTGCGACAAACGACTGCATCCAACCTGGTGATCTTGTACTTACCCCGGCGCTTAGTAAGTGCCTGGCGCATAGTAAGCACTTAATGAGTACCATTAAAAAAGAAATTTAAAAAGAGGGAGGGAAAGCGGTGATCTGATCCCCATTTTACAGATGAGGAAACTGTGCACCAGTGAGGTTCAGTGAGATGCCCAAGATCATTCAGTCATTCAATTGTATTTATTGAGCGCTTACTGTGTGCCGAGCACTGGACTAAGCGCTTGGGAAGTACAAGTTGGTGACATATAGAGACGGTCCCTACCCACAGCAAGCAAGTGACACAGCCAGGATTCGAACCCAGGTCCGCCTGACTCCCGGCCTCCTGCTCTTTAGCCGTGGCTCAGTGGAAAGAGGCCGGGCTTGGGAGTCAGAGGACATGGGTTCTAATCCTGGCTCTGCCACTTGTCAACTGTGTGACCTTGGGAAAGTCACTTAACTTCTCTGGGCCTCAGTTACCTCATCTGTAAAATGGGGATGAAAACTGTGAGCCCCACGTGGGACAACCTGATCACCTTGGAGCCTCCCCAGCGCTTAGAACGGTGCTTTGCACATAGTAAGCGCTTAATAAATGCCGTTCTTATTATTATTATTCTCTGGGCCTCAGTGACCTCATCTGTAAAATGGGGATTAAACCTGTGAGCCCCCCGTGGGACAACCTGATCACCTTGTAGCCTCCCCAGCGCTTAGAACAGTGCTTTGCACATAGTAAGCGCTTAACAGATACCAACGTTATTATTATTATTATTATTATTATCCTGAATCCTGGACCGAGCTCTGGCCCGGGCAGGGCACAGGTGCCAAGGTCGTTGTCCGGGGAGGCTGACCAGAGGGGTCCAGAGGGTGGAACCCAGGTAATAATAATAATAATAATAATAATGATAATAATAATGATAATAATAATGGCAAGCACTTTTCTAAGGGCTGGGGAGGTTACAAGGTGATCAGGTTGTCCCACAGGGGGCTCACAGTCTTCATCCCCATTTTACAGTTGAGGCAACTGAGGCCCAGAGAAGTCAAGTGACTTGCCCAAAGTCACACAGCTGACAATTGGCGGAGCCGGGATTTGACCTTTGACTCCAAAGCCCGGGCTCTTTCCACTGAGCCACGCTGCTTCTCTGTCCTGCCTCCCCTCGCGGAAGACTGGGGCGTAGGTGGTGCCAGGGTCTTAGGGCCTTAGCGCTTAGTACAGTGCTCTGCACACAGTAAGCACTCAATAAATACGATTGATTGGTTGATTGATTAGGGTATCTTATTAGGGAAGCAGTGTGGCTCAGTGGATAGAGCCCGGACTTGGGAATCAGAGGTCATGGGTTCTAATCCCGGCTCTGCCACTTGTCAGCTGGGTGACTTTGGCCAAGTCACTTCACTTCTCTGGGCCTCAGTTCCCTCATCTGGAAAATGGGGATTAAGACTGTGAGCCCCCACGTGGGACAACCCGATTACCTTGTATCTACCCCAGTGCTTTGTACAGTGCTTGGCACATAGTAAGTGCTTAATTCCAACATTATTATTATCCTTTTAGACTCTGAGCCCACTGTTGGGTAGGGACTGTCTCTATATGTTGCCAACTTGGACTTCCCAAGCGCTTAGTCCAGTGCTCTGCACACAGTAAGCGCTCAATAAATACGATTGATTGATTGATTGGTAGAGCCAGAATGAGGGGGTCCCACCCCTCAAACCCCCCACCTCTTCCTCCTCCTACCCCCAGGAGCAGCCCCAACTCCCGCATCCCCGGCCCCCCTGGTTTATGCCAAGGTCAGCCCGCAGAGCCGGGAGCCCGTCCGCGGCGTGTGCCCGCTGCTGTGCTGAGTTGGCAGACCCCCCTCCCTCCCTGTCCCTTCCTGTCCCTCCTCCCTGTCCCTCCATCATCATCATCATCATCAATCGTATTTATTGAGCGCTTACTATGTGCAGAGCACTGTTCTAAGCGCTTGGGAAGTCCAAATTGGCAACATCTAGAGACAGTCCCTACCCAACAGTGGGCTCACAGTCTAAAAGGGGGAGACAGAGAACAAAACCAAACATACTAACAAAATAAAATAAATAGAATAGATATGTAAATAAATAGAGTAATAAATATGTACAAACATATATCCATATATACAGGTGCTGTAGGGAAGGGAAGGAGGTAAGATGGGGGGGATGGAGAGGGGGACGAGGGGGAGAGGAAGGAAGGAGCTCAGTCTGGGAAGGCCTCCTGGAGGAGGTGAGCTCTCAGCAGGGCCTTGAAGGGAGGAAGAGAGCTAGCTCGGCGGATGGGCAGAGGGATTGGGGGCATTCCAGGCCCGGGGGATGACGTGGGCCGGGGGTCAATGGTGGGACAGGCGAGAGCGAGGTACGGTCATCATCATCATCATCATCAATCGTATTTATTGATTTATTATCCATCCGTCCCTACCCACATCCCCTGGTCAAAGGGCTCGAGAGGCTTGGGCAGCAGGGCGATGCCTAAACCATCCTCATTCCAGTCCGGTGAGTCCCCTCCTGGGTGTCCCCCGGCCTCGGAGGGACTCTTTTCCCCCTCCCTCAGACCCTTCAACCACTCACTTCCAGGGGCAGAAGTTGGGGCTGGGAGAAAAAAGTCTGCGGCCTAGGTGTGCAGCGTCCTTGAACCCCAATTTTCTCCGGCCCGGTGGGGCTTAACACTTACCAAATACCATTATTATTATTATTATTATTCCACCACAGCACCTGTATATATGTATATATGTTTGTACATATTTATTACTCTATTTATTTATTTATTTTACTTGTACATATCTATTCTATTTATCTTATTTTGTTAGTATGTTTGGTTTTGTTCTCTGTCTCCCCCTTTCAGACTGTGAGCCCACTGTCGGGTAGGGACTGTCTCTATATGTTGCCAATTTGTACTTCCCAAGCGCTTAGTACAGTGCTCTGCACATAGTAAGCGCTCAATAAATACGATTGATGATGATGATGATGGAAAGGGGAGACAGACAACCAAACAAAACATATTAACAAAATAAAATAGAATAGTAAATATGTACAAGTAAAATAGAGTAATAAATCTGTACAGTCATTCATTCATTCGTTCAATCGTATTTATTGAGCGCTTACTGCGTGCAGAGCACTGGACTAAGCGCTTAGGAAGTACAAGTTGGCAACGTATAGAGAGGGTCCCTACCCAACAGTGGGCTCACAGTCTGGAAAGGGGAGACAGACAACCAAACAAAACATATTAACAAAATAAAATAGATGGAATAGTAAATATGTACAAGTAAAATAGAGTAATAAATCTGTACAATCATTCATTCATTCAATCATATTTACTGAGCGCTTACTGTGTGCAGAGCACTGGACTAAGCGCTTGGGAAGTCCAAGTTGGCAACATCTAGAGACGGTCCCTACCCAACAGCGGGCTCACAGGCTAGAAGGGGGAGACAGACAACAAAACCAAACATATTAACAAAATAGAATAGTAGACAGACAACAAAACATATTAACAAAATAAAATAGATAGAATAGTAAATATGTACAAGTAAAATAAATAGAGTAATAAGTCTGTCCAAACATATATACAGGTGCTGTGGGGAGGGGAAGGAGGTAAGGCGGGGGGATGGGGAGGGGGAGAGGAATGGGGGGGTTGAGTGTGGGAAGGCCTCCTGGAGGAGGTGAGCTCTCAGGAGGGCTTTGAAGGGAGGAAGAGAGCTAGCTTGGCGGATAATAATGATAATAGTGATGGCATTTATTAAGCACTTACTATGTGCAAAGCACTGTTCTAAGAGCTGGGTGTGCCCATGGGTTGTTGGGGAGCAGCAGGCGGTGGGCAGGGAATCCCCCTCTGCCCCCAGGTCTCCCCTGAACTGTGCCCATCATAATTCCGGATGCGCCACCAGGAGTTCAATCAATCCATCAATCGTATTTATTGAGCGCTGACTGTGTGCAGAGCACTGTACTAAGCGCTTGGGAAGTCCAAGTTGGCAACACATAGAGACGGTCCCTACCCAACAACGGGCTCACGGTCTAGAAGGGGGAGGCAGGGAACCAAACCAAACATATTAACAAAATAAAATAAATAGAATAGATATGTGCAAGTAAAATAGAGTAATAAATCCGTACAAACATATATACATATATTCAATCAATCAATCGTATTTATTGAGCGCTGACTGTGTGCAGAGCACTGTACTAAGCGCTTGGGAAGTCCAAGTTGGCAACACATAGAGACGGTCCCGACCCAACAACGGGCTCACGGTCTAGAAGGGGGAGGCAGGGAACCAAACCAAACATATTAACAAAATAAAATAAATAGAATAGATATGTGCAAGTAAAATAGAGTAATAAATCCGTACAAACATATATACATATATTCAATCAATCAATCGTATTTATTGAGCGCTGACTGTGTGCAGAGCACTGTACTAAGCGCTTGGGAAGTCCAAGTTGGCAACACATAGAGACGGTCCCGACCCAACAACGGGCTCACGGTCTAGAAGGGGGAGGCAGGGAACCAAACCAAACATATTAACAAAATAAAATAAATAGAATAGATATGTGCAAGTAAAATAGAGTAATAAATCCGTACAAACATATATACATATATTCAATCAATCAATCGTATTTATTGAGCGCTGACTGTGTGCAGAGCACTGTACTAAGCGCTTGGGAAGTCCAAGTTGGCAACACATAGAGACGGTCCCGACCCAACAACGGGCTCACGGTCTAGAAGGGGGAGGCAGGGAACCAAACCAAACATATTAACAAAATAAAATAAATAGAATAGATATGTGCAAGTAAAATAGAGTAATAAATCCGTACAAACATATATACATATATTCAATCAATCAATCGTATTTATTGAGCGCTTACTGTGTGCAGAGCACTGTATGTTTGGTTTTGTTCTCTGTCTCCCCCTTTTAGACCGTGAGCCCACTGTTGGGTAGGGACCGTCTCTAGATGTTGCCAATTTGTACTTCCCAAGTGCTTAGTACAGTGTTCTGCACATAGTGAGCGCTCAATAAATGTGATTGATTGATTGATTGATTGATTACTAAGCGCTTGGGAAGTCCAAGTTGGCAACACGTAGAGACGGTCCCTACCCAACAACGGGCTCACAGTCTAGAAAGGGAACCAAACCAAACATATTAACAAAATAAAATAAATAGAATAGATATGTGCAAGTAAAATAAATAATAGAGTAATAAATCCGTACAAACATCTATACGGGTGCTGTGGGGAGGGGAAGGAGGGAAGGCGGGGGGGATGGGGAGGAGGGGGAGAGGAAGGAGGGGGCTCAGTCTGGGAAGGCCGTCCTGTCCACCGTGGGCGCGAAGGCGTGCCAACCTCCCTGCGTGGTTCACATTCCTGGTGAGGCTGCCAACATACACACATTCCCACACCTCCCTTCCCAAACAATCTACACCCCCAGCCTCTCCCACCCATTCCCCCCCCGGTTCCAACACAAACACACCCGCTTCCAACAGACACAGGCGCACCCCAACGCGCCCAGCCCATCTTCAGGCTCGGAGTGACCCCCCAAACGTGACCTGTCGCAGGGGAGGGGAAAGGGGGAAGGCCTGGTCCTGGTGGTGTCCAGTACATTCCTCCCCTGGTCCCGTGGGCTCAGGGCAGAGATTGGGGCCGGCCGAGGGGTGTCGCGGAGATAAGTGGGTCCCTTCGCCTCTGCGGTTACATAAGGGCCCAGGTTGCGGTCATTCTAAATATAGTTCAGCCCCATGGGCCAGGGTGGGGGCTGGGACTCAGGCTGGGGATGGGGAGAGGGCACAGATGAGCTTTAATTCTATTTATTCTGACAACTTGACACCCATCCATATATTTCGTTTTGTCGTCCGTCTCCCCCTTCTAGCCCGTGAGCCCCTTGCTGGGTAGGAACCATCCCTAGAGGTTACCAACTTGGACTTCCCAAGCGTTTAGTGCACAGTAAGCGCTCAGTAAATCCGATTGTACGAATAAACCCTGAGTAAGCGCTCAATAAATAAGATTGTACGAATGAGCCCTGGAATGAATGTAGGAACGGACCCTGTTTAAGCGCTCAATAAATACGATGGATTGATGGATGTCCCCCTCTCCATCCCCCCCATCTTACCTCCTTCCCTTCCCCACAGCACCTGTATATATGTATATATGTTTGTACATATTTTTTACTCTATTTTTGTACATATCTATTCTATTTATTTTATTTTGTTAGTATGTTTGGTTTTATTCTCTGTCTCCCCCTTTTCGACTGTGAGCCCACTGTTGGGTAGGGACTGTCTCTATGTGTTGCCAATTTGTACTTCCCAAGCGCTTAGTCCAGTGCTCTGCACATAGTAAGCGCTCAATAAATACGATTGATGATGATGATGGATTGATTGAGGTCCGGGCAGGAACAGGCTGGCGGCTGAGGCTCGGCCTGCGCTAGGGACGGGACTAAGGAGGAAACCGGAATCAGGAAACCAGAATCCTTGGTTCCAGGCAGGTGCGTTTATGGGGAGGCAAGGTAGTTATTTCTGATAATTTCTGATTTGTTACTCTATTTATTTATTTTGTTACTCTATTTATTTATTTATTTATTTTACTTGTACATATCTGTTCTATTTATTTCATTTTGTTAGTATGTTTGGTTTTGTTCTCTGTCTCCCCCTTTTAGACTGTGAGCCCACTGTTGGGTAGGGACTGTCTCTAGATGTTGCCAACTTGCACTTCCCAAGCGCTTAGTCCAGTGCTCTGCACACAGTAAGTGCTCAATAAATACGATTGATAATGATAATAATAATGATAATAATAATGGCATTTATTAAGCGCTTACTATGTGCAAAGCACTGTTCTAAGCACTGGGGGGACACAAGGTGATTAGGTTGTCCTATGTGGGGCTCACAGACTTAATCCCCATTTTACAGATGAGGTAACTGAGGCATAGAGAAGTGAAGTGACTTGCCCAAGTCACACAGCTGACAATTGGCGGAGCCGGAATTTGAACCCATGACCTCTGACTCCAAAGCCCGGGCTCTTTCCACTGAGCCGTGCTGCGTGGGGAGAAATAATAATAATAATAATGATGATGATGATATTTAAGCACTTACTAAGTGTCAGTTACTGTTCTAATCTCCGGGGTTGATACAAGCTTGTCATACTGGGCATAGTCCCTGAGCCACTTGGGGCTCAGGGTCAGAATCCCCATTTTCTAGATGAGGGAACTGAGGCACGGAGAAATTAAGTCAATCAATCAATCGTATTTATGGAGCGCTTACCGTGTGCAGAGCACTATACTAAGTGCTTGGGAAGTACAAGTTGGCAACATATAGAGACGGTACCTACCCAACAGTGGGCTCCCAGTCTAAAAGGGGGAGACAGAGAACAAAACCAAACATACTAACAAAATCAAATAAATAGAATAGATATGTACAAGTAAAATAAATAGAGTAATACATATGTACAAACATATATACATCTATACAGGTGCTGTGGGGAAAGGAAGGAGGTAAGATGGGGGGGATGGAGAGGGGGACGAGGGGGAGAGGAAGGAACGAGGGGGAGAGGAAGGACTCGCCCAAGGTCACACAGCAGACAAGTAGTGGAGCCGGGATTAGAAACCAGGTCCTTCTGACACCAAGGCCCATGACTCCTAAGCCCAAGGGATGTGGGGGTTGTGGGGAATGACTTTTTGTTGTTGTATTGTCAAGTGCTTAGTAAATAATAATAATCAATCAATCAATCGTATTTATTGAGCGCTTACTGTGTGCAGAGCACTGTACAAAGCGCTTGGGAAGTCCAAGCTGGCCACATATAGAGACAGTCCCTACCCAACAGTGGGCTCACAGTCTATAATCATCATCATCATCAATCGTATTTATTGAGCGCTTACTATGTGCAGAGCACTGTACTAAGCGCTTGGGAAGTACAAATTGGCAACATATAGAGACAGTCCCTACCCAACAGTGGGCTCACAGTCTAAAAGGGGGAGACAGAGAACACAACCAAACATACTAACAAAATAAAATAAATAGAATAGATATGTACAAATAAAATAAATAAATAAATAGAGTAAAAAAATATGTACAAACATATATACATATACATACATACATATATACATATATACATACATATAATGGCATTTATTAAGCACTTACTATGTGAAAAGCACTGTTCTAAGTGCTGGGGAGCTTACTGTATGCTTTGCATACAGTAAGTGCTCAATAAATACGATTTTTATTATTAATAATAATATTGTCCTCTCCCAAGCACTAAGTTCAGTGCTTTGCATACAGTAAGCGCTCAATAAATCCGATCGAATGAATGAAAGTGCTAGAGGAGGGAGGGTTGGTAAGGGATTCCCTGGGGTCTGATCCTAGGAGCTACTGGTTCCTCCTTCCTGTCCCAGGAAGAGGGATGGGTGAGGAGCCGGGGTGTGGCTCAGTGGAAAGAGCCCCGGGCTTTGGAGTCAGAGGTCATGGGTTCAAATTCCGGCTCTGCCACTTGTCAGCTGGGTGACTTTGGGTAAGTCACTTCACTTCTCCGTGCCTGTTCCCTCATCTGTAAAATGGGGATTAAGATTGTGAGCCCCACGTGGGACAACCTGATCACCTTGGAAGCTCCCCAGCGCTTAGAACAGTGCTTTGCACATAGTAAGCACTTAATAAATGCCATGATTATTATTATTCTCTGGGCCTCAGTTCCCTCATCTGTCCAATGGGGATGAAGACTGTGAGCCCCCCGTGGGACAACCTGATCACCTGGTATTTGTTACTCTATTCATTTATTTATTTATTTATTTATTTATTTATTTTACTTGTACATATCCCTTTTATACTGTGAGCCCACTGTTGGGTAGGGACTGTCTCTATGTGTTGCCAATTTGTATTTCCCAAGCGCTTAGTACAGTGCTCTGCACATAGTAAGCGCTCAATAAATACGATTGATGATGATGATGATGATGATGGTATCCCCCCCAGCGCTTAGAACAGTGCTTTGCACATAGTAAGCGCTTAACAAATGCCATCATTATTATTATTATTATCACCTTGTAACCTCCCCAGCGCTTAGAACAGTGCTTTGCACATAGTAAGCGCTTAATAAATGCCATTATTATTTACTATGCTCTATTATAAATAGAGTACTATTACTCTATTTTGCTTGTACATATTTACTATTCTATTTATTTTATTTTGCGTGGCTCACTGGAAAGAGCCCGGGCTTTGGAGTCGGAGGCCGTGGGTTCAAATCCCAGCTCCACCACTTGTCAGCTGTGTGACCTTGGGCAAGTCACTTCGCTTCTCTGGGCCTCAGTTCCCTCATCTGTAAAATGGGGATGAAGACTGTGAGCCCCTTGTGGGACAACCTGATTACCTTGTATCTACCCCAGCGCTTAGAACAGTGCTTTGCACATAGCAAGCGCTTATTTTGTTTTGCTAATATCATCAATCGCCTTTATGGAGCGCTTACTGTGTGCAGAGCACTGTACTAAGCGCTTGGGAAGTACAAATTGGCAACATCTAGAGACGGTCCCTACCCAACAGTGGGCTCACAGTCTAAAAGGACTGTTTATGTTTTGTTTTGTTGTCTGTCTCCCCCTTCTAGACTGTGAGCCCGCTGTTGGGTAGGGACTGTCTCTAGATGTTGCCAACTTGGACTTCCCAAGCGCTTAGTACAGTGTTCTGCACAAAGTAAGCGCTCAATAAATACGATTGAATGAATCCCAGAGGAGAAGGAGAGCTCCCGGGGGGAATACGGGGGTGCCAGGGCACAGGATGGGACCACTGCCAGTCTGGCAGCCCCTCAACTGCTGGGCCCAGATGCAACAGACTTTGGTTACAGCAGGAGTGATTTAGGTCAGATACCAGAATAGACTTCCTCATATCATTCATTCAATCGTATTTATTGAGCGCTTACTGTGTGCAGAGCATCATCATCATCAATCGTATTTATTGAGCGCTTACTGTGTGCAGAGCACTGGACTAAGCGCTTGGGAAGTACAAATTGGCAACATATAGAGACGGTCCCTACCCAACAGTGGGCTCACTGTATTAAGCGCTTGGGAAGCAGCGTGGCTCAGTGGAAAGAGCCCGGGTTTGGGAGTCAGAGACTGTGGCTTCTAATCCCGGCTCCTCCAGTTGTCAGCTGTGTGACCTTGGGCAAGTCACTTCACTTCTCTGGGCCTCAGTTACCTCAACTGTAAAATGGGGATTAAGACTGGGAGCCCCCCGTGGGACAACCTGATCACCTTGTAACCTCCCCAGCGCTTAGTCCAGTGCTCTGCACATAGTAAGCGCTCAATAAATACGATTGATTGATTGATTGATTGATTTGCACATAGTAAGTGCTTAATAAGTCAATCGTATTTATTGAGCGCTTACTGTGTGCAGAGCACTGTACTAAGCGCTTGGGAAGTCCAAATTGGCAACATATAGAGACAGTCCCTACCCAACAGTGGGCTCACAGTCTAAAAGGGGGAGACAGAGAACAAAACCAAACATACTAACAAAATAAAATAAATAGAATAGATATGTACAAGTAAAATAAATAAATAAATAAATAAATAAATAAATAGAGTAACAAATCAATCAATAGTATTGATAAGTGCCTACTACTACTACTAATAATAATGGTATTTAAGTGCAAAGCATCAACATCAATCGTATTTATTGAGCGCTTACTATGTGCAGAGCACTGTACTAAGCACTTGGGAAGTACAAATTGGCAACATCTAGAGAGTCCCTACCCAACAGTGGGTTCACAGTCTAAAAAGCACTGTTCTAAGCTCTGGGGGGTTACAAGGTGATATTGATAAGTGCCTACTACTACTACTACTAATAATAATGGTATTTGTTAAGTGCAAAGCACTGTTCTAAGCTCTGGGGGGATACAAGGTGATCAGGTTGTCCCACATGGGGCTCACAGTGTTAATCCCCATTTTCCAGATGAGGGAACTGAGGCCCAGAGAAGTGAAGTGACTTGCCCATAGTCACCCAGCTGACAATTGGCAGAGTTGGGATTTGAACCCATGACCTCTGACTCCAAAGCCCGGGCTCTTTCCACTGAGCCACGCTGCTTCTCTACGTGCTATGTGCAGAGCGCTGTACTAGGCGCTTGAAAAGAGTGTTGAGTTGGCAGGCATTGTTATTATTTTTATGGTATTTGTTAAGCACTTACTATGTAAGAGAAGCAGCGTGACTCAGCGGAAGGAGCCCGGGCTTTGGAGTCAGAGGTCACGGGTTCCAATCCCGGCTCTGCCACTTGTCAGCTGGGTGACTTTGGGCAAGTCACTTCACTTCTCTGGGCCTCAGTTCCCTCATCTGGAAAATGGGGATGAAGACTGTGAGCCCCCCGTTGGACAACCTGATCACCTGGTAACCTCCCCGGCGCTTAGAACAGTGCTTTGCACATAGTAAGCGCTTAATAAATGCTATCAATCAATCAATCAATCAATCAATCGTATTTATTGAGCGCTTACTATGTGCAGAGCACTGTACTAAGCGCTTGGGAAGTACAAATTGGCATCACATAGAGACAGTCCCTACCCAACAGTGGGCTCACAGTCTAAAAGGGGGAGACAGAGAACTGAACCAAACATACCAACAAAATAAAATAAGTAGGATAGAAATGTACAAGTAAAATAAATAAATAAATAGAGTAATAAATATGTACAACCATATATACATATATACAGGTGCTGTGGGGAAGGGAAGGAGGTAAGACGGGGGGATGGAGAGGGGGACGAGGGGGAGAGGAAAGAAGGGGCTCAGTCTGGGAAGGCCTCCTGGAGGAGGTGAGCTCTCAGCAGGGCCTATCATTATTATTATTATTATGTACAGTTATGTATTATGCTTGGAGAAGCAGCGTGGCTCAGTGGAAAGAGCCCGGGCTTTGGAGTCAGACGTTATGGGTTCAAATCCCGGCTCCTCCACTTGTCAGCTGTGTGACTTTGGGCAAGTCACTTCACTTCTCTGTGCCTCAGTTCCCTCATCTGGAAAATGGGGATTAAGACTGTGAGCCCCCCGTGGGACAACCTGATCACCTTCATCATCATCAATCGTATTTATTGAGCGCTTACTATGTGCAGAGCACTGTACTAAGCGCTTGGGAAATACAAATTGGCAACATATAGAGACAGTCCCTACCCAACAGTGGGCTCACAGTCTAAAAGGGGGAGACTTAAATGGTTTGGGACCAAGTATATAAAGTGATGCAGTACGGAGGGGAAATGGGGGGCAATTAGTCAGAGCAGGCTTCCTCTAGAGAAGGGATTTCTGGTAAGGCTTTGAAAATGAGGAAAGTTGGGGTGTGGCAGCTTGGATTTCATCATCATCATCATCAATCGTATTTATTGAGCGCTTACTGTGTGCAGAGCACTGTACTAAGCGCTTGGGAAGTACACCTTGTAACCTCCCCAGTGCTTAGAGCAGTGCTTTGCACATAGTAAGTGCTTAATAAATGCTATTATTATTATTATTATTACAGTGTTCGGCACATAGTAAGCGCTCAATAAGTACGATTGAATGAATGAATTTGTGCCAAGCTCTGTTCTATGCACTGGGGTAGATACAAGGTTGGACACAGTCCCTTTCCTCACAGTCTTCATCCCCATTTTACGGATGAGGGAAATGAGGCCCAGAGAAGTGAAGCGACTTGCCCAAGGTCACACAGAGGACAAGTGGCAGAGCTGGAATTAGAATCCATATCTTCTTACCCTCAAGCCGGTGCCCTTGCCACTAGGCCATGCTGCTTCCCTTGATCCCTGCCCGCAGGGAGTTTCCACTGTAGCGGAGGAGACACAAATTACAGACAGGAGGAAGCGCCCTAATCCCCAACTCCACCCTCCTGCCATGGCCATCGGGTAATAATAATAATAATAATGATAATAATGGCATTTATTAAGCGCTTACTATGTGCAAAGCACTGTTCTAAGCACTGGGAAGGATACAAGGTGATCAGTTTGTCCCACGGGGGGCTCACAGTCTCCATCCCCATTTGACAGATGAGGGAAATGAGGCACAGAGAAGTGAAGTGACTTGCCCAGGGTCGCACAGCTGACAATTGGCGGAGCCGGGATTTGAACCCATGACCTCTGACTCTCAAGCCTGTGCTCTTTCCATTGAGCCACGCTGCTTCTCTAAGAGTCCTGGTCTCCGTCGTCCTCACGTCCCCGAGCCCCCAGGGGCCGAGATGGAGGTCAGATATGGGGCACCCGGTTGGCAGGGGTAAGACCTGGCGGAGGAGAATTGGCGTGGCCTAGTCAGTAGAGTACGGGTTTGGGAGTCAGATGGACTTGGGTTCAAATCCCGGCTCCGCCGCTTGTCAGCTGTGTGACCTCGGGCAAGCCACTTCACTTCTCTGGGCCTCAGTGACCTCATCTGGAAAATGGAGGTGAAGACTGTGAGCCCTATGTAGGACAAACAACTGCGGCCAACTTGGCTATCTGGAGTCTACCTCAGTGCTTAGTAATAATAATAACAATGAGCTCACCTCCTCCAGGAGGCCTTCCCAGACTGAGCCCCTTCCCTCCTCTCCCCCTCGTCCCCCTCTCCATCCCCCCCATCTTACCTCCTTCCCTTCCCCACAGCACCTGTATAGATGTATATATGTTTGTACATATTTATTACTCTATTTATTTATTTTACTTGTACCTAGCTATTCTATTTATTTTATTTTGTTAGTCTGTTTGGTTTTGTTCTCCGTCTCCCCCTTTTAGACTGTGAGCCCGCTGTTGGGCAGGGACTGTCTCTATATGTTGCCAATTTGTACTTCCCATGCGCTTAGTCCAGTGCTCTGCACACAGTAAGCGCTCAATAAATACTATTGATGATGATGATAATAATGACGGCATTTATTAAGCACTTACTATGTGTAAAGCACCGTTCTAAGCGCTGGGGAGGTTACAAGGGGATCAGGTTGGCTCATGGGGAGCTCCCAGTCTTCATCCCCATTTTACAGAGGAGGGAACCGAGGCCCCGAGAAGTGAATTGACTCACCCAAAGTCACCCAGCTGACTCTTTTCGACTGTGAGCCCACTGTTGGGTAGGGACTGTCTCTATATGTTGCCAATTTGTACTTCCCAAGCGCTTAGTCCAGTGCTCTGCACATAGTAAGCGCTCAATAAATACGATTGATGATGATGATGTTGGCGGAGCCGGGATTTGAGCCCGTGACCTCTGACTCCAAAGCCCGGCCTCTTTCCACTGAGCCACGCTGCTCCTCTAGTACAGCGCCTGGCACAGAGTAAGCGCTTAGCAAATACCAAAGTGATTATTTATTAAGGCTCTAACACCTGCCGGGCAGGGCAGGGGCAGGACGGGAATGAGGAAGAGGAAGATGAGGGGGTGGGTTGTTTTTCCCGGGCAGCCCAAGTGGCCTTGCCTTTCTTGCTCTTGAGGACATGGAGTCGCAATCCCAGCCCGGCCTCTCCCACTTTAATGGTCTCCTTCCTCCTCCGGTGGCAGGGCAGGTTGGGGATGGGGGGGGTGATGTCCGCCCACCCAGGGAAACTGAGTAATCGTAGTTGGAGAGACTCCCCCGGGGCACTAGGGATAGGAGCCAGGAGTCCTTGGCTCCCGCCTGCTTGAGTGGGTAGTGATCCGCCACTCCAGAGGCGGCAGGAAAAAATTGGGGAGACTCCTGATCCATCAATCAATCAATCAGTCGTATTTATGATCCGTCACTATACTGGGGACCTTGACCTGGGGGGGCTGGGGAAGAGTAGGGGGGGCCTGGAGCAAGTTCTGGGGGGAAAAGCAGGATTTGCCAGCAGAAAAATAGTTTGGATGAAGTAGCCGGTGACTCACTCCATTTCCCATTAGTCACCACATGGGCCTTCCCTCCCTGTGCCCTCCCCTTCTCTTCCCCATCCTGCCCTCCATCTCCTCTCCCTCCCTTCCATTTCCCTCTGCCCCCTCTTCCTCAAAGGGTTGGAGAATGGAGGTTTCTATGTGTATGTGTTTATATATATATATATATATATATATATATATATATACATATACATATATATATGTATATGTATATACATATATATATGTGTATACATATATATATGTTTTATATATATATATACAAACATATGGATATATGTTTGTACAGATTTATTACCCTATTTATTTGACTTGTACATACCTATTCTATTTATTTTATTTTGTTAGTATGTTTGGTTTTGTTCTCTGTCTCATCATCGATCGTATTTATTGAGCGCTTACTATGTGCAGAGCACTGGACTAAGCGCTTGGGAAGTACAAATTGGCAACATATGGAGACGGTCCTTACCCAACAGTGGGCTCACAGTCTAAAAGGGGGAGACAGAGAACAAGACCAAACATACTAACAAAATAAAATAAATAGAATAGATATGGACAAGTAAAATAAATAAATAGGGAGTCTGGGGGGAGGTGGGCAGGGGGCCCAGGGGATGCGGGGGACAGAGCATAACACCATCCGGCCCCCCTAGAATCAATCAATCAATCAATCGTATTTATTGAGCGCTTACTGTGTGCAGAGCACTGTACTAAGCGCTTGGGAAGTACAAGATGGCAACACATAGAGACAGTCCCTACCCAACAGTGGGCTCACGGTCTAAAAGGGGGAGACAGAGAACAAAACCAAACAGACTAACAAAATAAAATAAATAGAATAGGTATGTGCAAGTAAAATAAATAAATAAATAGATAGAGTAATAAATCTGTACAAACATATATACATCTATACAGGTGCTGTGGGGAAGGGAAGGAGGTAAGATGGGGGGATGGAGAGGGGGATGAGGAGGAGAGGAAGGAAGGGGATCAGTCTGAGAAGGCCTCCTGGAGGAGGTGAGCTCTCAGTAGGGCCTTGCCCCAGAGCCTAGTACAGTGCTGGCGTGGAGTAAGCATTTAAGAAATTCCATAAAAAAAAAAGAGAAAGAAGTGGCATGAAGCATCATGACATAGTGGATAGAGCCCGGGCCTGGGAATCAGAAGGTCACGGGTTCTAATCCTGACTACACCGCTTGTCTGCTGTGTGACCTTGGACAAGTCACTTCACTTCTCTGGGCCTCAGTGACCTCATCTGTGAAACGGGGATTAAGACTGTGGGGACAGAGAACTGTGTCCAACCTGATGACCTTGTATCTACCCTACCACTTTGAACAGCGCTTGTCACATGGTAATTGCTTAACAAATACCATTATTATTATTATTATTATTATTGAAGCAGCGTGGCTCAGTGGAAAGAGCCCGGGCTTTGGAGTCAGAGGTCATGGGTTCGTATCCCAACTCTGCCCATTGTCGGCTGGGTGACTTTGGGCAAGTCACTTCACTTCTCTGGGCCTCAGTGACCTCATCTGGAAAATGGGGATGAAGACTGTGAGCCCCCGGGGGACAATATGATCACCTTGTAACCTCCCCAGTGCTTAGAACAGTGCTTTGCACATAGTAAGCACTTAATAAATGCCATTATTATTATTATTATTATTATTATTATTATTATTATTACTCTCCAGGTGTGGCTTAGTGGAAAGAGCCCGGGCTTGGAAATCAGAGGTTGTGGGTTCTAATCCCAGCTCCGCCGCTTGTCAGCTGTGTGACTTTGGGCAAGTCACTTCGCTTCTCTGTACCTCCATTACCTCATCTGGAAAATGGGGATTAAGACTGTGAGTCCCATATAATAATAATAATAATAATGATAATGATGGTATTTGTTAAGCACTTACTATGTGCAAAACACTGTTCTAAGCACTGAGGGGGGGATACAAGGTGATCAGGTTGTCCCATGTGGGGCTGACAGTCTTAATCCCCATTTTCCAGATGAGGTCACTGAGGCCCAGAGAAGTGAAGTGACTTGCCCAAAGTCACAGGGGAAGCAGCATGGCTCAGTGGAAAGAATGCGGGCTTGGGAGTCAGAGGTCACGGGTTCAAATACCGGCTCCGCCACTTGTCAGCTGTGTGACCTTGGGCAAGCCACTTCACTTCTCTGTACCTCGGTTACCTCATCTGTAAAATGGGGGTTAAGACTGTGAGCCCCAAGTGGGACAACCTGATCACCTTGTAGCCCCCCTGCCAGCGCTTAGAACAGTGCTTTGCACATAGTAAGCGCTTAATAAATGCCATCATTATTATTATTATTATTAAGTGGCGGGGCCGGAATTAGAACCCATGACCTCTGACTCCCGAGTCTGGGCTCTTTCCACTGCGCTCAGCAAGCGCTAAATAAATACGATTGAATGAACTGCTCTGGGCCTCAGTTGGAAAATGGGGATTATGACTGTGAGCCCCATGTGGGACATGGCAGATGTCCGACCTGATTAGCTTGTCTCTACCTCAGCGCTTAGGACAGTGCCTGGCACATAGTAAGCGCTTAACAAGTATCATAAAAGAAATAGAGAAGCAGTGTGGCTCAGTGGAAAGAGCCCGGGCTTTGGAGTCAGAGGTTATGGGTTCAATCAATCAATCAATTGTATTTATTGAGCGCTTACTGTGTGCAGAGCACTGTACTAAGCGCTTGGGAAGTACAAGTTAGGTTCAAGTACAAGTTGGGTTCAAATCCCTGCTCCGCCAACTGTCAGCTGTGTGACTTTGGGCAGGTCACTTCACTTCTCTGGGCCTCAGTTCCCTCATCTGTCAAATGGGGATTAAACCTGTGAGCCCCCGCGGGACAACCTGATCACCTTGTAACCTCCCCAGCGCTTAGAAGAGTGCTTTGCACATAGTAAGCGCTTAATAAAATGCCATTATTATTATTATTATTAATAGAGGTGAGATAGGATGTATGTATTTATTACTCTATTTATTCATTTTACTTGTACATATCTATTCTATCTATTTTATTTTGTTAATATGTTTGGTTTTGTTGTCTGTCTCCCCCTTCTAGCCTGTGAGCCCACCGTCAGGTAGGGACCGTCTCTAGATGTTGCCGACTTGGACTTCCCAAGCGCTCAGTCCAGTGCTCTGCACCCAGTAAGCGCTCAAACAATACGATTGATTGATTGATTGATTGATGCCAGTGCTCTGCACACAGTAAGCGCTCAATCAATACAATCGATTGATTTATTGAATGCGATTGATTGATTGATTGATTCAGAGGCCTTCCCAGACTGATCCCCTTCCTTCCTCTCCCCCCTCGTCCCCGTCTCCACCCCCCGTTCTTACCTCCTTCCCTTCCCCACAGCACCTATATAGATGTCTATATGTTTGTACGTATTTATTACTCTATTTATTTATCTTACTTGTACCTATCTATTCTATTTATTTTATTTTGTTAGTATGTTTGGTTTTATTCTCTGTCTCCCCCTTCTAGCCTGTGAGCCCGCCATCGGGTAGGGACCGTCTCTATATGCTGCCAACTTGGACTTCCCAAGCGCTCAGTCCAGTGCTCTGCACCCAGTAAGCGCTCCATCAATACGATTGATTGATTGATTGATGCCAGGGCTCTGCACCCAGTAAGCGCTCCATCAATACAACTGATTGATTGATTGATGCCAGTGCTCTGCACCCAGTAAGCGCTCCATCAATAGTATTGATTGATTGACTGATGCCTGGGCTCTGCACACAGTAAGCGCTCAATAAATACGATTGATTGATTGATTGATGCCAGTGCTCTGCACCCAGTAAGCGCTCCATCAATACGACTGATTGATTGATTGACGCCAGGGCTCTGCACCCAGTAAGAGCTCCATCAATACGATTGACTGATTGATTGATGCCAGGGCTCTGCACCCAGTAAGCGCTCCATCAATACGATTGATTGATTGATTGATTGATGCCAGAGCTCTGCACACAGTAAGCGCTCCATCAATACGATTGATTGATTGATTGATGCCAGGGCTCTGCACCCAGTAAGCGCTCCATCAATACGATTGATTGATTGATTGACGCCAGGGCTCTGCACCCAGTAAGTGCTCTATCAATACGATTGATTGATTGATTGATGCCAGTGCTCTGCACCCAGGAAGCGCTCCATCAATACGATTGATTGATTGATTGATGCCAGGGCTCTGCACCCAGTAAGCGCTCCATCAATACAATTGACTGATTGATGCCAGTGCTCTGCACCCAGTAAGCGCTCCATCAACACGATTGATTGATTGATGCCAGGGCTCTGCACAGAGTAAGCGCTCCATCAATACGATTGATTGATTGATTGATGCCAGGGCTCTGCACCCGGTAAGCGCTCCATCAATACGACTGATGGACTGATTGATGAGGGGGTGAGGCCAGACAGGGCCGGGTGGAATCGGAGACAGGGGTGGGCAGGGAAAGGTGGGCGGCGGGAGGGCCGCGGGGGGCTCCACGATGGACGTGCCATCCCGCGCCAGGCTTGACGGAGGATGAGGACGTGAAGGCCATGCTGCGGGGCTCCCTGCTCTGGAAGATCCGCTCTCCAAGCTGGCGCAAGCAGCGGCTGTTCCGGCTGCAGGAGGACGGGATGACCGTGTGGTTCCAGAGACGCTTCCAGCACGCCCCTTCCCAACATGTCTGTGAGTGCCCCCCGTCATCGACAACCAGGGCGCAAAATAGGTTCATCCGCGTAAATCGGCCCAGGGTGACGCAGAGAGGAAAAATGACTTATTTTGCGAGTACGTTTGGTTTTGTTCTCCGTCTCCCCCTTTTAGACTGTGAGCCCACTGTCGGGTAGGGCCCGTCTCTAGACGTTGCCAATTTGGACTTCCCAAGCGCTTAGGACAGTGCTCTGCACACAGTAAGCGCTCAATAAATACGACTGATGATGATGACACAGCACTCAGTAAATACGATTGAATGAATGAATGTGTCTATCTGTTGCCAAATTGTGCTTTCCAAGCGCTTGGTACAGTGCACTGCACACAGTAAGCGCTCGATAAATACGATTGAATGAGTGAATGAATGTGTCTCTCTGTTGCCAAATTGTGCTTTCCAAGCGCTTAGGACAGTGCTCTGCACACAGTAAGCGCTCGATAAATACGATTGAATGAGTGAATGAATGTGTCTATCTGTTGCCAAATTGTGCTTTCCAAGCGCTTGGTACAGTGCTCTGCACACAGTAAGCGCTCGATAAATACGATTGAATGAGTGAATGAATGTGTCTCTCTGTTGCCAAATTGTACTTTCTAAGCGCTTAGTACAGTGCTCTGCACACAGTAAGCGCTCGATAAATACGATTGAATGAGTGAATGAATGTGTCTCTCTGTTGCCAAATTGTGCTTTCCAAGCGCTTGGTACAGTGCTCTGCACACAGTAAGCGCTCGATAAATACGATTGAATGAGTGAATGAATGTGTCTCTCTGTTGCCAAATTGTACTTTCCAAGCGCTTAGGACAGTGCTCTGCACACAGTAAGCGCTCGATAAATACGATTGAATGAATGAATTTGTCTGTTGCCAAATTGTACTTTCCAAGCGCTTAGGACAGTGCTCTGCACACAGTAAGCGCTCGATAAATACGATTGAATGAGTGAATGAATGTGTCTGTTGCCAAATTGTGCTTTCCAAGCGCTTAGTCCAGTGCTCTGCACACAGTAAGCGCTCGATAAATACGATTGAATGAATGAATTTGTCTGTTGCCAAATTGTACTTTCCAAGCGCTTAGGACAGTGCTCCGCACACAGTAAGCGCTCAATAAATACGATTGAATGAATGAACGGAGAACAAAACCAAACATACTAACAAAATAAAATAAATGGAATAGATATGTACAAGTAAAATAAATAGAGTAACAAATATGTACAAAACATATTCACGTTTTGTTTTGCCGTTTGTCTTCCCCTCCTAGACTGTGAGCCCGTTGTTGGGTAGGGACTGTCTCTGTGTGTTGCCAACTTGTACTTCCCAAGCGCTTAGTACAGTGCTCTGCACACAGTAAGGGCTCAATAAATACGATTGAATGAATGAATGAAAAGTGGCTTGCCCAAGGTCACACAGCAGGCTATTCTATTTATTTTGTTAGTGATGTGCATCTAGATTGTAAGCCCGATGTTGGGTAGGGACCGTCTCTATTTGTTGCAACCTTGTACTTCCCAAGCGCTTAGTACAGTGCTCTGCACACAGTAAGCGCTCAATAAATACGATTGAATGAATGAATGAATGAACGAATGAATGATGATGACTCGGAGACATGAGTTCGGATAGAGCGGGAAAGAAGGAAAATGACTCCCAGCCCGGTCACCTCCCGGGAGAGGGACGAGTGGCAAGCGGCCCCCATCCCATTCTCGCTGCGTCTTTTATGGAGTTACAGCAACATGGGAGCGGAGCAGTTGGGAATTTCAGGAATCCAATTAGGACCGACAGGATGTTACAAATTCTCATTATTCTCTGCTCCCACTGCCTTGCGCAGGTTGTTGTTATAATAATAATAATAATGGTATTTGTTAAGCGCTTACTATGTGCAAAGCACTGTCCTAAGCGCCGGGGGGGATACAAGGCGATCAAGTTGTCCCACATGGGGCTCACAATCTTAATCCCCATTTTACAGATGAGTTATCTGAGGCCCAGAGAAGTGAAGTGACTTGCCCACAGTCACACAACTGACAATTGGCGGAGCCGGGTTTCGAACTCCTGACCTCTGACTCCAAAGCCCGGGCTCTTTCCACTGAGCCACGCTGCTTCGATAGCTGTTCAATAGTTGTTATCTGCCCTATGGTAGGGACTGTCTCTATATGTTGCCAATTTGTACTTCCCAAGCGCTTAGTCCAGTGCTCTGCACATAGTAAGCGCTCAATAAATACGATTGACGATGATGATGATGCCCCGTGGCCTTGCATAGATAGGTGCTACTGGCCTTGAAGACGTCTGTTGCCGAGCCTTGCGTAAAATACAAAAAAAAAAGGAGTTGTTCTCACGGCCTGCACAAAATGGAGGGTCACCGTCAGCGTACACAAAATGGAGTCAGTCATGTCAAGTCCGCTAGTGGACAACACCCCCCCCCCAACCCTCCAGATGCCCCTGCCCATCGGAAGCAGCGTGGCTCAGTGGAAAGGGCCCGGGCTTGGGAGTCAGAGGTCTTGGGTTCTAATTCCCCGCTCCGCCGCTTGCCTGCTGGGTGGCTTTGAGCGAGCCGCTTCGCTTCTGTGGGCCTCAGTTCCCTCATCTGGAAAATGGGGGTGAAGACTGGGAGCCCCACGTGGGACAACCTGCTGACCTCGGATCTGCCCCGGCGCTTAGAACGGTGCTTTTCATTCATTCGTTCAATCGTGTTTATTGAGCGCTTACTGTGTGCAGGGCACTGGACTAAGCGCTGGGGAAGTACAAGTTCATTCATTCATTCATTGAATCATATTTATTGAGCGCTTACTGTGTGCAGAGCACTGGACTAAGCACTTGGGAAGTCCAAGTTCATTCATTCAGTCATTCAATCGGATTTATTGAGCGCTTACTGTGTGCAGAGCACTGGACTAAGCGCTTGGGAAGTCCAAGTTCATTCATTCATTCATTCAATCGTATTTATTGAGCGCTTACTGTGTGCAGAGCACTGGACTAAGCGCTTGGGAAGTACAAGTTCATTCATTCTCCCTCGTCCCCCTCTCCATCCCCCCATCTTACCTCCTTCCCTTCCCCACAGCACCTGTATATATGTAGATATGTTTGTACATATTTGTTACTCTATTTATTTATTTTACTTGTCCATATCTATTCTATTTATTTTATTTTGTTAGTATGTTTGGTTTTGTTCTCTGTCTCCCCCTTTTAGACTGTGAGCCCACTGTTGGGTAGGGACTGCCTCTATATGTTGCCACTTGGACTTCCCAAGTGCTTAGTCCAGTGCTCTGCACACAGTAAGCGCTCAATAAATCCGATTGAATGAATGAATGAATGAACTTGGACTTCCCAAGCGCTTCGTCCAGTGCTCTGCACACAGTAAGCGCTCAATAAATCCGATTGAATGAATGAACTTGGACTTCCCAAGCACTTAGTCCAGTGCTCTGCACACAGTAAGTGCTCAATAAATCCGATTGAATGAATGAACTTGGACTTCCCAAGCGCTTCGTCCAGTGCTCTGCACACAGTAAGCGCTCAATAAATCCGATTGAATGAATGAACTTGGACTGCCCAAGCACTTAGTCCAGTGCTCTGCACACAGTAAGTGCTCAATAAATCCGATTGAATGAATGAACTTGGACTTCCCAAGTGCTTAGTCCAGTGCTCTGCACACAGTAAGCGCTCAATAAATCCGATTGAATGAATGACTGAATGAATGAACTTGGACTTCCCAAGCACTCAGTCCAGTGCTCTGCACCCAGTAAGTGCTCAATAAATCCGACTGAATGAATGAATTTGGACTTCCCAAGTGCTTAGTCCAGTGCTCTGCACCCAGTAAGTGCTCAGTAAATGCGAATGAATGAATGAATGAATGAACTTGGACTGCCCAAGTGCTCAGTCCAGTGCTCTGCACCCAGTAAGCGCTCAATAAATCCGATTGAATGAATGACTGAATGAATGAACTTGGACTTCCCAAGTGCTCAGTCCAGCGCTCTGCACCCAGTAAGCGCTCAATAAATCCGATTGAATGAATGACTGAATGAATGAACTTGGACTTCCCAAGTGCTCAGTCCAGTGCTCTGTGCACAGTAAGCGCTCAATAAATCCGATTGAATGAATGACTGAATGAATGAACTTGGACTTCCCAAGTGCTTAGTCCAGTGCTCTGCGCACAGTAAGTGCTCAATAAATCCGATTGAATGAATGACTGAACGAATGAACTTGGACTTCCCAAGCGCTTAGTCCAGTGCTCAGCACACAGTAAGCGCTCAATAAATCCGATTGAATGACTGAATGAATGAACTTGGACTTCCCAAGTGCTTAGTCCAGTGCTCTGCACACAGTAAGTGCTCAATAAATCCGATTGAATGAATGAACTTGGACTTCCCAAGTGCTCAGTCCAGTGCTCTGCACCCAGTAAGCGCTCAATAAATCCGACTGAATGAATGAACTTGGACTTCCCAAGCGCTCAGTCCAGTGCTCTGCACACAGGAAGCACTCAGTAAATCCTATTGAATGACTGAATGAATGAACTTGGACTTCCCAAGTGCTTAGTCCAGTGCTCTGCACACAATAAGCACTCAATAAATCCGATTGAATGAATGACTGAATGAATGAACTTGGACTTCCCAAGTGCTCAGTCCAGTGCTCTGCACACAGTAAGCGCTCAATAAATGCGATTGAATGAATGAATGACTGAATGAATGAACTTGGACTTCCCAAGTGCTTAGTCCAGTGCTCTGCACACAGTAAGCACTCAACAAATATGACTGAATGAATGAATGAATGAATGAACTTTAACTTCCCAAGTGCTTAGTCCAGTGCTCTGCACACAGTAAGCACTCAACAAATATGATTGAATGAATGAATGAATGAATGAATGAATGAATGAACTTTAACTTCCCAAGTGCTTAGTCCAGTGTTCTGCACAGAGTAAGTGCTCAATAAATCCAATTGAATGAATGACTGAATGAATGAACTTGGACTTCCCAAGTGCTCAGTCCAGCGCTCTGCACCCAGTAAGTGCTCAATAAATACAATTGAATGAATGACTGAATGAATGAACTTGGACTTCCCAAGTGCTCAGTCCAGTGCTCTGCACCCAGGAGGTGCTCAATAAATGTGGTTGAATGAATGAATGAGAGTCCCGGGGGTCTAACCAGCGGCCTTTCTCCCCCGTCCACAGTCTCCGTGCTGCACATCGAGGGGGTGCGTGAGGGCCACCAGTCGGAGGGTCTGCGGCGGTTCGGCGGCCCCTTCCCCCCGGCCCAGTGTCTGACCATCGCCTTCAAGGGCAAGCGCAAGAACCTGGACCTGGCGGCGCCCAGCCCCGAGGAGGCCCAGCGCTGGGTCCGCGGCCTCACCAAGCTCATGGCCCGCGTGGAGGCCATGAGCCAGCGCGAGAAACTCGACCAATATCCTGCGGGGAGCGATGATCCATCCATCCATCCATCAATCAATCCTATTTATTTATTTATTTTATTTGTTTGGTTTAGTTCTCTGTCTCCCCCTTAGACTGTGAGCCCGCCGTTGGGTAGGGGCCGTCTCTAGATGTTGCCAATTTGGACTTCCCAAGCGCTTCGTCCGGTGCTCTGCGCATGGTAAGCGCTCAGGAAATACGATTGATGGTGATTGATGATTTATGGAGCGCTTACTGTGTGCGGAGCACCGGACGAAGCCCTCGGGGAGTCCAAGTTGGCAACATCTAGAGACGGTCCCTACCCAACAGCGGGCTCACAGGCTAAAATGATAATCACAATAATAATAGTTAACGGTGTTTGGTAAGCGCTTACTATGTGGAGAAGCAGCGTGGCTCAGTGGGAAGAGCCCGGGCTTTGGAGGCAGAGGTCGCGGGTTCCCATCCCGGCTCCGCCAACTGTCAGCTGGGTGACTCCGGGCAAGTCACTTCACTTCAGTGGGAAGAGCCCGGGCTTTGGAGTCAGAGGTCATGGGTTCGAATCCTGGCTCCGCCACATGCCTGCTGTGTGACCTTGGGCAAGTTACTCAACTTCTCTGAGCTTCAGTTCCCTCATCTGTAAAATGGGGATGAAGACTGGGAGCCCCACATGGGACAATCTGATCACTTTGTATCTCCCCCCCCCCCCAGCGCTTAGAACAGTGCTTTGCACATTGTAAGCGCTTAACAAATGCCAACATTATTATTATTTGGAGTCAGGGGTCATGGGTTCAAATCCCAGCTCTGCCAATTGTCAGCTGTGTGACTTTGGGCAAGTCACTTCACTTCTCTGGGCCTCAGTTCCCTCATCTGGAAAATGGGGATTAAGTCTGTGAGCCCCACATGGGACAATCTGATCACTTTGTATCCCCCCCCCCCCAGCGCTTAGAACAGTGCTTTGCACATTGTAAGCACTTAACAAATGCCAACATTATTATTATTATTATCATTATTATTATTTGGAGTCAGGGGTCATGGGTTCAAATCCCAGCTCTGCCAATTGTCAGCTGTGTGACTTTGGGCAAGTCACTTCACTTCTCGGGGCCGCAGTTCCCTCATCTGTAAAATGGGGATGAAGACTGTGAGCCCCCCGTGGGACAACCTGCTCTCCTTGTAACCTCCTCAGCGCTTAGAACAGTGCTTTGCACATAGTGAGAGCTTAATAAATGCCATTATTATTATTACTATTATTATTCTCTGGGCCTCAGTTCCCTCATCTGTAAAATGGGGATGAAGACTGTGAGCCCCCCGTGGGCCAACCTGATCACCTTGTAGCCTCCCCAGCGCTTAGAACAGTGCTTTGCACATAGCAAGCGCTTAACAAATACCATCATCATTATTATTCTAAGCGCTGGGGAGGTACAAGGTAATCAGATTGTCCCACGTGGGGCTCACAGTCTTCATCCCCATTATACAGATGAGGTCACTGAGGCACGGAGAAGTGAAGTGACTTGCCCAAGGTCGCATGGAAGGCAAATGGCAGAGCCAGGATTAGAACCCACACCCTCTGGCTCCCAAGCCCAGGCTCTTGCCACTAAAAAAAATAAAAATAAAAATAAAATTTTGGCATTTGTTAAGCGCTTACTATATACAAAGCCCTGTTCTAAGCACTGGGGCGGATACAAGGTGATCAGGTTGTCCCATGTGGGGCTCACAATCTTAATCCCCACTTTACAGATGATGTAACTGAGGCCCAGAGAAGTGAAGTGACTTGCCCAAAGTCACACAGCTGACAATTGGCGGAGCGGGGATTTGAACCCGTGACCTCTGACTCCAAAGCCCAGGCTCTTTCCACTGAGCCCAAAATCACACGGCTGACAATTGGCGGAGCGGGGATTTGAACCCGTGACCTCTGACTCTAAAGCCCAGGCTCTTTCCACTGAGCCAGGCCATGTAATAATAATAATAATAATAATAATAATAGCATTTATTAAGCGCTTACTATGTGCAAAGCACTGTTCTAAGCGCTAACAGGGGTGGGCAGCAGACATTGGGAAGGGGTGAGAGAAGTGGGCAGGGGATGGCATAGGATTGGAGATACTGGAGAGGAATATCATGGGCTAATGGGTAGAACCCGGGCCTGGAAGTTAGAAGGTCATGGGTTCAAATCCCGGCTCCACCACTTATCAGCTGTGTGACCTTGGGCAAGTCACTTCACTTCTCTGGGCCTCAGTGACCTCATCTGGAAAATGGGGATGGAGACTGTGAGCCCCCATGTGAGACGGGGAGTGTGTTCAAACCGATTTGCTTACATCCACCTCTGTGCTTAGCACAGTGCCTGGCACGTAGTAAGTGCTTAACAAATACCATTTTAAAATAAGAGTGTTGGGGGGGGGGAGTTGGCTGTGTGACTTTGGGCAAGTCACTTCACTTCTCTGGGCCTCAGTTCCCTCATCTGGAAAATGGGGATGAAGACTGTGAGCCCCCCGTGGGACAACCTGATCACCTTGTGTCCCCACCCCAGCACTTGGAACAGTGCTTGGCACATAGTAAGTGCTTAACAAATGCCCTCATTATAATAATAATAATAATAATAATAATAATTATTATTGTTATTATTATTATTATTATTACCAGAGGTTAGGATCCCCCCAAATACAAACTGTATTTTTGCACTTTCTCCAGCGTTTAGTACACTGCTACATTGATCAAATTTATCGAGTGCTTACTGTGCTTGCTGTGTGTGCAGGGCACTGTACTAAGCACTTGGGAGAGGACATATAACAGGGTGCCAACTTATGTTGCCAACTTGTACTTCCCAAGCGCTTAGTACAGTGCTCTGCACACAGTATGCGCTCAATAAATACGATTGAATGAATGAATGAGTGAACAGGGTGGGTAGACAGGCTCCTTGCCCACAATGCATTTACAGTGTTGAGGGATTGTAATAATAATGATACTGATGGTATTTGTTAAGCGCTTACTGGGACAACCTGACCACCTTGTAACCTCCCCAGTGCTTAGAACAGTGCTTTTCACATAGTAAGCACTTAAAAAATGCCATTATTATTATTATTATTATTATTACTATTTGCAAAGCACTGTTCTAAGCGCTGGGGAGGTTACAAGGTGGCCAGGTTGTCCCATGGGGGGCTCACAGTCTTCATCCCCATTTTCCAGATGAGGTCACTGAGGCCCAGAGAAGTCAAGTGACTTGCCCAAAGTCACCCAGCTGACAAGTGACGGAGCCGGGATTTAATAATAATAATAATGATGATGGCATTTGTTAAGCGCTTACTCTGTGCAAAGCACTGTTCTAAGCGCTGGGGGGGATACAAGGCGATCAGGTTGTCCCACAGGGGGGCTCCCAGTCTTCATCCCCATTTTCCAGATGAGGTCACTGAGGCCCAGAGAAGTCAAGTGACTCGCGCAAAGTCACCCAGCTGACAAGTGACGGAGCCGGGATTTAATAATAATAATAATGATGATGGCATTTGTTAAGCGCTTACTCTGTGCAAAGCACTGTTCTAAGCGCTGGGGGGATACAAGGCGATCAGGTTGTCCCACAGGGGGGCTCCCAGTCTTCATCCCCATTTTCCAGATGAGGTCACTGAGGCCCAGAGAAGTCAAGTGACTCGCCCAAAGTCACCCAGCTGACAAGTGACGGAGCCGGGATTTAATAATAATAATAATAATGGCATTTGTTAAGCGCTTACTATGTGCAAAGCACTGTTCTGAGTGCTGGGGGGGATACAAGGCGATCAGATTGTCCCACAGCGGGGCTCACAGTCTTCACCCCCATTTTCCAGATGAGGTCACTGAGGCCCAGAGAAGTCAAGTGACTCGCCCAAAGTCACCCAGCTGACAAGTGACAGAGCTGGGATTTAATAATAATAATAATAACAATAAAATAATAATAATAATGATGGCATTTGTTAAGCACTTACTATGTGCAAAGCACTGTTCTAAGCGCTGGGGGGGGTACAAGGCGATCAGGTTGTCCCACAGGGGGGGCTCCCAGTCTTCATCCCCATTTTCCAGATGAGGGAACTGAGGCCCAGAGAAGTCAAGTGACTCGCCCAAAGTCACCCGGCTGACAAGTGACGGAGCCGGGATTTGACCTCTGACTCCAAAGCCCGGGCTCTTTCCGCCGAGCCACGCTGCTTGTCCTTCCCAAGCGCTTAGTCCAGTGCTGTGCACACAGTAAGCGCTCCATCATCATCATCGATCGCATTTATTGAGCGCTTACTGTGTGCAGAGCACTGAACTAAGCGCTTGGGAAGTACAAGTTGGCAACATATAGAGACAGTCCCATAAATACATACAGAGACAGCTCCATCATCATCATCATCATCAATCGTATTTATTGAGCGCTTACTGTGTGCAGAGCACTGAACTAAGCGCTTGGGAAGGCCCAGTTGGCAGCATATAGAGACAGTCCCATAAATACATATAGAGACAGCTCCATCATCATCATCAATCATATTTATTGAGCGCTTACTGTGTGCAGAGCACTGAACTAAGCGCTTGGGAAGTCCAAGGTGGCAACATATAGAGACAGTCCCATAAATGCATATAGAGACAGCTCCATCACCATCATCATAATCAATTGTATTTATTGAGCGCTTACTGTGTGCAGAGCACTGAACTAAGCGCTTGGGAAGGACAAGTTGGCAGCATATAGAGACAGTCCCATAAATCATTATCATCATCATCAATCGTATTTATTATCATCAATCGTATTTATTGAGCGCTTCCTGTGTGCAGAGCACTGTACTAAGCGCTTGGGAAGTCCAAGTTGGCAACATGTAGAGACAGTCCCTACCCAACAGTGGGCTCACAGTCTAAAAGGGGGAGACAGAGAACAAAACCAAACATACTAACAGAATAAAATAAATAGAATAGATATGTCCCATGGAGGGGGGCTCACAGTCTTCATCCCCATTTGACAGATGAGGTAACTGAGGCACGGAGAATGCTCTGCAATCAATCAATCAATCAATCAATCTTATTTATTGAGCGCTTACTATGTGCAGAGCACTGTACTAAGCGCTTGGGAAGTACAAATTGGCAACATCTAGAGACAGTCCCTACCCAACAGTGGGCTCACAGTCAAAAAGGGGGAGACAGAGAACAAAACCAAACATACTAACAAAATAAAATAAATAGAATAGATATGTACAAATAAAATAAATAGAGTAATAAATATGTACAACCATATATACATATATCCAGGTGCTGTGGGGAAGGGAAGGAGGTCAGATGGGGGGGATGGAGAGGGGGACGAGGGGGAGAGGAAGGAAGGGGCTCAGTCTGGGAAGGCCTCCTGGAGGAGGTGAGCTCTCAGCAGGGCCTTGAACACAGTAAGCGCTCAATAAATACATTTGATTGATACCATCATCCTCATCAATCGTATTTATTGAGCGCTTACTATGTGCAGAGCACTGTACTAAGCGCTCGGGAAGTACAAATTGGCAACAAATAGAGACAGTCCCTACCCGACAGTGGGCTCACAGTCTTAAAGGTGGGCCCACCATCATTATTAATTAAGCCGGGTGAGGCGTCCTCGTCGTGTAGAGGTGCGTGGGACCGTTCTCTATACCAAGCGCTGTGTGCAGAGCACTGTACTGAGCGCTTGGGAAGTACGATTTGGCAACGTATAGAGACGGTCCCTGCCCAACAGTGGGCTCACAGTCTAAAAAGAGCTTCATAAATACGATCGAGTGGATTAAGGAGTGGGGCCGCCTCTGGCACCTCACGTTTTCCTGAACCGTCGCTCACCTGGATCCACGATTACCTGCGCCGGGCCGACACGGATCGGGACAACCAGATGACCTTCAAGGAGATCAAAGGCATGTTGAGGATGGTCAACGTGGACATGAATGACATGTACGCCTACCGCCTTTTTAAGGTACCCGCTTCCCGCCGGAGGGGTTCCCCCCACTCCAACCCGTCGGGCCGGCTGGGCGTCCCCCCAACACCTGTCACACAGACTGGGCATAATAATAATAATAATGGTATTTGTTAAGCGCTTACCATGTGCAAGTTCTAAGCGCTGGGGAGGTTACAAGGTGATCAGGTGGTCCCACTGGGGGGGGCTCAGTCTTAACTCCCATTTTATGGATGAGGTCACTGAGGCCCAGAGAAGTGAAGAAGTGACTTGCCCAAAGTCATTCATTCATTCATTCATTCAATCGTATTTATTGAGCGCTTACTGTGTGCAGAGCGCCGTTCTAAGTGCTGGGGAGGTTACAAGGTGATCAGGTTGTCCCACTGGGGGGGCTCACAGTCTTCACCCCCATTTTACAGATGAGGCCCGGAGAAGTGAAGTGACTTGCCCAAAGTCATTCATTCATTCATTCAATCATATTTATTGAGCGCTCACTGTGTGCAGAGCGCCATTCTAAGCGCTGGGGAGGTTACAAGGTGATCAGGTTGTCCCACCGGGGGGGCTCAGTCTTAACCCCCATTTTACAGATGAAGTCACTGAGGCCCGGAGAAGTGAAGACGTGACTTGCTCAATGTCATTCATTCATTCATTCATTCAATCGTATTTATTGAGCGCTTACTGTGTGCAGAGCACAGTACTAAGCGCTTGGGGAGTCCAAGTTGGCAACCTATAGAGACGGTCCCTACCCAACAGCGGGCTCACAGTCTTGAAGTCACACAGCTGACAACTGCCGGAGCTGGATTTGAACCCATGACCTCTGACTCAAAAGCCTGGGTTCTTTCCACTATTATCTTCATCAAATACCACTATCGTTATGACAGCATCTGGCCCAACCAACCCAATTTGCTTGTATCCATCTGAACACTTAGTACAGTGCCTGGCACATAGTAAGCGCTTAACAAATACCATTATTATTATTATTATTATTATTATTAGCCTGGTACATACTAAGCACTTAACAAATACCATGGTGATTATTATTATCTTCATCAAATACCACTATCATCATTACAGCATCTGGCCCAACCAACCCAATTTGCTCGTATCCATCTGAACACTTAGTACAGTGCCTGGCACATAGTAAGCGCTTAACAAATACCATTATTATTATTATTATTATTATTATTATTATTATTATTATTAGCCTGGTACATAGTAAGCACTTAACAAATACCATGGTGATTATTATTATCTTCATCAAATACCACTATCATCATTATAGCGTCTGGCCCAACCAACCCAATTTGCTTGTATCCATCTGAACACTTAGTACAGTGCCTGGCACATAGTAAGCGCTTAACAAATACCATCATTATTATTATTATTATTATTATTAGCCTGGTACATAGTAAGCACTTAACAAATACCATGATGATGATTATTATTATCTTCATCAAATACCACTATCATTATTACAGCGTCTGGCCCAACCAACCCAATTTGCTTGTATCCATCTGAACACTCAGTACAGTGAGTGGCACATAGTAAGCGCTTAACAAATACCATCATTATTATTATTATTATTATTAGCCTGGTACATAGTAAGCACTTAACAAATACCACGATGATGATTATTATTATCTTCATCAAATACCACTATCATCATTACAGCATCTGGCCCAACCAACCCAACTTGCTTGCATCCATCTGAACACTTAGTACAGTGCCTGGCACATACTAAGCGCTTAACAGATACCATGATGATTATTATTATTATTAGCCTGGTACATAGTAAGCACTTAGCAAATACCATGATGATTAACAAATACCATGACGATGATTATTATTATCTTCATCAAATACCACTATCATTATTACAGTGTCTGGCCCAACCAACCCAATTTGCTTGTATCCATCTGAACACTTAGTACAGTGCCTGGAACATACTAAGCGCTTAACAAATACCATTATTATTATTATTATTATTAGCCTGGTACATAGTAAGCACTTAACAAATACCATGATGATTATTATTATCTTCATCAAATACCACTATCATCATTACAGCATCTGGCCCAACCAACCCAATTTGCTTGTATCCCTCTGAACACTTAGTACGGTGCCTGGCACATAGTAAGCGCTTAACAAATACCATTATTATTATTATTAGCCCGGTACATAGTAAACACTTAACCAATACCATGATGATTAACAAATACCATGATGATGATTATTATTATCTTCATCAAATACCACTATCATTATTACAGCGTCTGGCCCAACCAACCCAATTTGCTTGTATCCATCTGAACACGTAGTACAGTGCCTGGCACATAGTAAGCGCTTAACAAATACCATTATTATTATCATTATTATTATTATTATTAGCCTGGTACATAGTAAGCACTTAACAAATAGCATGATGATTAACAAATACCATGCTGATGATGATTATTATCTTCATCAAATACCACTATCATCATTACAGCATCTGGCCCAACCAACCCAATTTGCTTGTATCCATCTGAACACTTAGTACAGTGCCTGGCACATAGTAAGCGCTTAACAAATACCATTATTATTATTATTATTATTAGCCTGGTACATAGTAAGCACTTAACAAATACCATGATGATTATTATTATCTTCATCAAATACCACTATCATTATTACAGCATCTGGCCCAACCAACCCAATATGCTTGTATCCATCCGAACAATTACAGTGCCTGGCACATAGTAAGCGCTTAACAAATACCATTATTATTATTATTATTAGCCTGGTACATAGTAAGCACTTAGCAAATACCATGATGATTAACAAATACCATCATGATGATTATTATTATCTTCATCAAATACCACTATCGTAATTACAGCATCTGGCCCAACCAACCCAATTTGCTTGTATCCATCCGAACACTTAGTACAGTGCCTGGCACATACTAAGCGCTTAACAAATACCATTATTATTATTATTATTATTATTAGCCTGGTACATAGTAAGCACTTAACAAATACCATGATGATGATTATTATTATCTTCATCAAATACCACTATCATCATTACAGCGTCTGGCCCAACCAACCCAACTTGCTTGCATCCATCTGAACACTTAGTACAGTGCCTGGCACATACTAAGCGCTTAACAAATACCATTATTATTATTATTATTATTAGCCTGGTACATAGTAAGCACTTAGCAAATACCATGATGATTAAAAAATACCATGATGATGATTATTATTATCTTCATCAAATACCACTATCATTACAGCGTCTGGCCCAACCAACCCAATTTGCTTGCATCCATCTGAACATTTAGTACAGTGCCTGGAACATACTAAGCGCTTAACAAATACCATTATTATTATTATTATTAATAGCCTGGTACATAGTAAGCACTTAACAAATACCATGATGATTAACAGATACCATAATGATGATGATTATTATCTTCATCAAACACCACTATCACCATTACAACATCTGGCCCAACCAACCCAATTTACTTGTATCCATCTGAACACTTAGTACAGGGCCTGGCACATAGTAAGCGCTTAACAGATACCATTATTATTATTATTATTATCCAATATTGCTATTATTATTATTATTATTCTCCCCAGTCCACTCCCCCGGCAGCCCTCAGTGCCCCCAGCCCGAGCCCCTCTTTGATCGTCCCCCGCAGGAGTGCGACCGCTCCAACAACAACCGTCTGGAAGAGCCGGAGATCGAGGAATTCCTGACGCGCCTGATGAAGCGTCCGGAGCTGGAGGAAATCTTCGGCCGGTATTCCGGGGAGGACCGCGTGCTGTCCGCCGAAGAGCTGCAGGAATTCCTGCAGGACCAGGGAGAGGAGGCCTCACTACTCCACGCCCGCAGGCTCATCCACACCTACGAGCTCAGCGAGAAAGGTGGGAGCGGGCCCTTCCCCATCCCCGCGCCCCTGTGCCCCTTACCAGGCCCAACATGGAAAATAATAATAACGATAATAATGATACTATTTTTTAATAATAATGATGCTATTTGTTAAGCGCTTACTATGCTTCAAGCACTGGCCTAAGCGCTGGGGAGGTTAAAAGCTGATCAGGTTGTCCCACGGGGGGCTCCCAGTCTTCATCAGTCACCTGTATATATGTACATCACCCGTATATCATCATCATCAATCGTATTTATTGAGCGCTTACTGTGTGCAGAGCACTGGGCTAAGCGCTTGGGAAGTCCAAGTTGGCAACATATAGAGACAGTCCCTACCCAACAGTGGGCTCACAGTCTAAAAGACTAAAAGTATATATGTATATATGTTTTAGACTGTGAGCCCACTGTTGGGTAGGGACTGTCTCTATATGTTGCCAATTTGGACTTCCCAAGCGCTTAGTACAGTGCTCTGCACATAGTAAGCGCTCAATAAATATGATTGATGATGATGATATGTGTTTGTACATATTTATTACTCTACTTATTTATCTATTTTTTTTACTTGTACCTATCTATTCTATTTATTTTATTTTGTTAGCGTGTTTGGTTTTGTTCTCTGTCTCCCCTTTCTAGACTGTGAGCCCGCTGTTGGGTAGGGACCGTCTCTAGATGTTGCCAGCTTGGACTTCCCAAGCGCTTAGTACAGTGCTCTGCACACAGTAAGCGCTCAATAAATACGATTGATTGGTTGATTGATCCCCATTTTACAGACGAGGGAACTGGGGCCCAGAGAAGTGAAGTGACTCGCCCGAAGTCACCCAGCTGACAATTGGCGGAGCCGGGATTTGAACCCGTGGTTAAGCGCTTAGTACAGTGCTCTGCACACAGTAAGCACTCAATAAATACGATTGATTGATTGATTGATTGATTGACCTCTGACTCCAAAGCCCAGGCTCTTTCCACTGAGCCACGCTGCTTCCTTTAATAATGATGGTATTTGTTAAGCGCTTACTATGTGCCAAGCACTGTCCTAAGTGCTGGGGGAGATACAAGATCATCAGGTTGTCCCCCGTGGGGCTCCCAGTCTTCACCCCCATTTTCCAGATGAAGTAACTGAGGCCCAGAGAAGTGAAGTGACTTGCCCAAAGTCACACAGCAGGCAAGCGGCGGAGCCGGGATTAGAACCCACGACCTCTGACTCCCAAGCCCGGGTTCTTTCCACTGAGCCACGCTGCTTCAAAGAAAAGAGCCCGGGCTTGGGAGTCAGAGGTCATGGGTTCTAATCCCGGCTCCGCCGCTTGTCAGCTGGGTGACTTGGGGCAAGTCACTTCACTTCTCTGGGCCTCAGTTGCCTCATCTGGAAAATGGGGGTGAAGACTGTGAGCCCCCCGTGGGACAACCTGATCACCTTTTAACCTCCCCAGTGCTTAGAACAGTGCTTCGCACATAGTAATCAATCAATCGTATTTATTGAGCGCTTACTGTGTGCAGAGCACTGTACTAAACGCTTGGGAAGTCCAAGTTGGCAACATATAGAGACGGTCCCTACCCAACAGTGGGCTCACAGTCTAGAAGGGGAAGACAGAGCACAAAACAAAACATATTAACAAAATAAAATAAATAGAATAGATATGGACAAGTAAAATAAATAAATAGAGTAATAAATACGTACATAGTAAGCGCTTAATACCATCATCATCATTATTATTATAGAGCACAAGCCTGGGAGTCAGAGGACCTGGGTTCTAATTCCGGCTCCACCACTTGTCTGACTGTGGGACAAGTCACTTCACCTCTCTGGGCCTCAGTTCCCTCATCTGTAAAATGGGGATGAAGACTGTAAGCCCCACGTGGGACAACCTGATCGCCTTGTATCCACCCTGGTGCTTAGAACAGTGCTTGGCACATAGTAAGTGCTTAACAAATACCATTATTATTAATAATAATTATTATTATAGAGCACAGGCCCGGGAGTCAGAGGACCTGGGTTCTAATTCCGGTTCCACCACTTGTCTGACTGTGGGACAAGTCACTTCACCTCTCTGGGCCTCAGTTCCCTCATCTGTAAAATGGGGATGAAGACTGTGAGCCCCCCCGGGGACAACCTGATCACCTTGTATCCACCCCGGTGCTTAGAACAGTGCTTGGCACATAGTAAGTGCTTAGCAAATACCATTATTATTAATAATTATTATTATTATAGAGCACAGGCCCGGGAGTCAGAGGACCTGGGTTCTAATTCCGGCTCCACCACTTGTCTGACTGTGGGACAAGTCACTTCACTTCTCTGGGCCTCAGTTCCCTCATCTGTAAAATGGGGATGAAGACTGTGAGCCCCACGTGGGACAACCTGATCACCTTGTATCTACCCCGGTGCCTAGAACAGTGCTTGGCACATAGTAAGTGCTTAGCAAATACCATTATTATTAATAATAATTATTATTATAGAGCACAGGCCCGGGAGTCAGAGGACTTGGGTTCTAATTCCGGTTCCACCACTTGTCTGACTGTGGGACAAGTCACTTCACTTCTCTGGGCCTCAGTTCCCTCATCTGTAAAATGGGGATGAAGACTGGGAGCCCCACGTGGGACAACCTGATCACCTTGTATCCACCCTGGTGCTTAGAACGGTGCTTGGCACATAGTAAGTGCTTAACAAATACCCTTATTATTAATAATAATAATTATTATTATTATATAGCACAGGCCCGGGAGCCAGAGGACCTGGGTTCTAATTCCGGTTCCACCACTTGTCTGACTGTGGGACAAGTTACTTCACCTCTCTGGGCCTCAATTCCCTCATCTGTAAAATGGGGATAAGACTGTAAGCCCCATGTGGGACAACCTGATCACCTTGTAACCTCCCCAGTGCTTAGAACAGTGCTTGGCACATAGTAAGTGCTTAGCAGGTACCATCATTGTTATTAATAATAATTATTAATAATAATTATTATTATAGTCCAGGGCATCAGACACTCGAGGCCCTAGAAGGAGGCGCCCCCTGGTGGACTGGCTGGAATTTATTATAATATTAATAATAGCATTAATAATATTATGCCAATGTTATTATATTAATTTATTATAATATTAATTTATTATAATGTATTATGTTTAAATGTATTGTAGTATTAATAATGATATTATGCCAATAATATTAATGGCATTTGTTAAGTGCTTACTATGTGCCAATCACTGTTCTAAGCGCTGGGGAGGATACAAGGTGATCAGGCTGTCCCACGGGGGGCTCCCAGTCTTCATCCCCATTTTCCAGATGAGGTCACTGAGGCCCAGAGAAGTGAAGTGACCTGCCCAAGGTCACCCAGCTGACAGGTGGCAGAGCCGGGATTCGAACCCACGACCTCTGACTCCCAAGCCCGGGCTCCTTCCACTGACCCACGCTGCTTCTCCTAATAATGATGCCCACTGTTGGGTAGGGACCGTCTCTATATGTTGCCAACTTGGACTTCCCAAGCGCTTAGTCCAGTGCTCTGCACACAGTAAGCGCTCAATAAATACGATTGATTGATTGATTGATGGTATTTGTTAAGCGCTTACTATGTGCCAAGCACTGTTCTAAGCGCTGGGGGGGGGGAATACAAGGTGATGAGGTTGTCCCACGTGGGGCTCACTGTCTTAATCCCCATTTTACAGATGAGGGAACGGAGGCACAGAGAAGTGAAGTGCCTTGCCCCAGGTCACACAGCTGGAAGCCGGACGTCCCCAAAATAATAATAATATTTGTTAAACGCTTACTATGTGCCAGGCACTGTACTAAGCAGGTCCACTTGGACGCAGAGTCTGTCCCATGTGGATCTCAATCCCCATTTGACAGATGAGGTAACTGAGGCCCAGAGAAGTCCAGTGACTTGCCTAAGGTCACAAAGCAGACAAGCGGCAGAGCCGGGATTAGAACCCAAGACCCTCCGGCTCCCAAACAGTGCTCTATCCACTACGCTATTGTCTCTCACCCCTCTCAACCGCTGGGCTGCTGCGGAAACAGTGCCCGGCACTCAGAACAGTGCTTGGCACGTAGTAAGCGCTCAACAAATATCACCATTATAATTGTGATTATGATGATTATCCCCGGTGCAGATAGGATGTTGCCAACTTGTACTTCCCAAGCGCTTAGTACAGTGCTCTGCACACAGTAAGCGCTCAATAAATACGATTGATTGAATAAATACGATTGAATGAATGAATGAACGAATGAATGACCGTCTCTAGATGTTGCCAACTTGGACTTCCCAAGCGCTTAGTCCAGTGCTCTGCACACAGTAAGCGCTCAATAAATACGATTGATTGAATAATTACGATTCAATGAATGAATGAATGACCGTCTCTGTATGTTGCCAACTTGGACTTCCCAAGTGCTTTGTCCAGTGCTCTGCACACAGTAAGCGCTCAATAAATACGATTGAATGAATGAATGACCGTCTCTATCTGTTGCCCACCCAAGCGCTTTAGCCCAGCGCTCTGCACACAGTAAGCGCTCAATAAATACGATTGAATGAATGAATGACCGTCTCTATCTGTTGCCCACCCAAGCGCTTTAGCCCAGCGCTCTGCACACAGTAAGCGCTCAATAAATACAATTGAATGAATGACCGTCTCTATCTGTTGCCCACCCAAGCGCTTTAGCCCAGCGCTCTGCACACAGTAAGCGCTCAATAAATACGATTGAATGAATGAATGACCGTCTCTATCTGTTGCCCACCCAAGCGCTTTAGCCCAGCGCTCTGCACACAGTAAGCGCTCAATAAATACGATTGAATGAATGAATGACCGTCTCTATCCATTGCCCACCCAAGCGCTTTAGTCCAGCGCTCTGCACACAGTAAGCGCTCAATAAATACGATTGAATGAATAAATGAATGACCATCTCTATCTGTTGCCCACCCAAGCGCTTTAGTCCAGTGCTCTGCACACAGTAAGCGCTCAATAAATACGATTGAATGAATAAATGAATGACTGTCTCTATCTGTTGCCCACCCAAGCGCTTTAGTCCAGTGCTCTGCACACAGGAAGCGCTCAATAAGTACGATTGAATGAATGAATGAATGACCGTCTCTATCTGTTGCCCATCCAAGCGTTTAGTCCAGCGCTCTGCACACAGTAAGCGCTCAATAATACGATTGAATGAATGAATGAATGACTGTCTCTGTTGCCCACCCAAGCACTTTAGCCCAGCGCTCTGCACACAGTAAGCGCTCAATAATACGATTGAATGAATGAATGAATGACCATCTCTATCTGTTGTCCACCCAAGCACTTTAGCCCAGCACTCTGCACACAGTAAGCGCTCAATAAATACGATTGAATGAATGAATGAATGACTTGTACTTCCCAAGTGCTTAGTCCAGCGCTCTGCACACAGTAAGTGCTCAATAAATACGATTGAATGAATGAATGACCATCTCTATCTGTTGCCCACCCAAGCGCTTAACCCAGCGCTCTTCACAAAGTGCTCAATAAATACAATTGAATGAATGAATGACCGTCTCTATCTGTTGCCCACCCAAGCGCTTAACCCAGCTCTCTTCACAAAGTAAGTGCTCAGTAAATACAATTGAATGAATGAATGGCCGTCTCTATCTGTTGCCCACCCAAGTGCTTTAGCCCAGCGCTCTGCACACATAGTAAGTGCTCAATAAATACGACTGAATGAATGAATGACCGTCTCTAAATGTTGCCCACCCAAGCGCTTTAGTCCAGCGCTCTGCACCCAGTAAGCGCTCAATAAATACGATTAAATGAATGAATGAATGACCGTCTCTATCTGTTGCCCACCTAAGCGCTTCAGCGCTCAATAAATACGATAGAAGGAATGGAGGTGAATCTGTCCATTATTATCCCGTACGCCCCAGCCAAGCGGCACGGACTGATGATGCTGGACGGGTTCATGATGTACCTGCTGTCGGCCGAGGGCGACATCGTCAACCAGGAGCACGTGGCCGTGTACCAGGACATGTGCCAACCTCTGGGGCACTACTTCATATCCTCCTCCCACAACACCTACCTGACGGACAGCCAGATCGGCGGGCCCAGCAGCACCGAGGCCTACGTCAGGTAGGGGAGACCCCCGGGGCGGGCCGGGGGGCGGCGGTGGCAAGGGCTCGGGGCCCGTGGGGCCGTGGGCCCCGGGGCCCTCCTTCCTCGGCCGTACCCGGCGGCCAGGGTGCCCGCTCCGTGCCAGGGCGTTTTCCCAGGGCTGCCGTTGCGTGGAGCTGGACTGCTGGGAAGGACAGGCCGGAGAGCCGGTCATCTACCACGGACACACGCTCACCTCCAAGATCCGCTTCCGGGACGTCGTCCAGGCCGTGCGCGACCACGCTTTCACGGTCAGCCTTCGTTCGGTCGTCTTGATTGAGCGCTTACGGCGTGCAGAGCGCCGGACCTAAGCGCTTGGGTGGGCAGCAGATGGAGGCGGTTGCTCATTCATTCATTCAGTCGTATTTATTGAGCGCTTACTGTGTGCAGAGCGCCGGACCTAAGCGCTTGGGTGGGCAGCAGATAGGGGCGGTCGTTCATTCATTCATTCAGTTGTATTTATTGAGCGCTTACTGTGTGCAGAGCACCGGACTAAGCGCTTGGGTGGGCAACAGATAGAGACGGTCGTTCATTCATTCATTCAATCGTATTTATTGAGCGCTTACTGTGTGCAGAGCGCCGGACTAAGCGCTTGGGTGGGCAGCAGATAGAGGCGGTCATTCATTCATTCATTCAATCGCATTCATTGAGCGCTTACTGTGTGCAGAGCGCTGGACTAAGTGCTTGGGTGGGCAGCAGAGATGGTCATTCATTCATTCATTCATTCATTCATTCAATCAATCAATCAATCAATCCATCGTATTTATTGAGCGCTTACTGTGTGCAGAGCACCGGACTAAGCGCTTGGGTGGGCAACAGATAGAGATGGTCGTTCATTCATTCATTCAATCGTATTTATTGAGCGCTTACTGTGTGCAGAGCGCCGGACTAAGCGCTTGGGTGGGCAGCAGATAGAGGCGGTCATTCATTCATTCATTCAATCGCATTCATTGAGCGCTTACTGTGTGCAGAGCGCTGGACTAAGTGCTTGGGTGGGCAGCAGAGATGGTCATTCATTCATTCATTCATTCATTCAATCAATCAATCAATCAATCCATCGTATTTATTGAGCGCTTACTGTGTGCAGAGCACCGGACTAAGCGCTTGGGTGGGCAGCAGATAGAGGCGGTCGTTCGTTCATTCATTCATTCAATCGTATTCATTGAGCGCTTACTGTGTGCAGAGCGCCAGACCTAAGCGCTTGGGTGGGCAACAGATAGAGACGGTCATTCATTCATTCATTCAATCGTATTCATTGAGCGCTTACTGTGTGCAGAGCGCCAGACCTAAGCGCTTGGGTGGGCAGCAGATAGAGACGGTCATTCATTCATTCAGTCAATCAATCAATCAGTAGTATTTATTGAGCGCTTATTGTGTGCACAGCACTGTACTAAGTGCTTGGGAAGTACAAGTTGGCAACATATAGAGACAGTCCCTACCCAACAGTGGGTTCACAGTCTAAAAGGGGGAGACAGAGAACAAAACCAAACATACTAACAAAATAAAATAAATAGAATAGATATGTACAAGTAAAATAAATAAATAGAGTAATAAATATGTACAAACATATAGACATATATACAGGTGTCATTTTGGTTGTGAAAATTCTTGTCATGTCTAGGCTGAAAGCTCTCTAGACTATAAGCTCTTTGTGGCCAGGGAATGCATCTGTTTTTTGCCGTATTCTCCCAAGCGCTTAGCAAACTCTCAATAAATACGATTGAATGAATGAATGACTTGCCATTGCCTATTGCTGGGCTCTTTACTTTTGGGTGTCAGTGATCACGGTTTAAAGAGTAGCTTGACCTGGATTTTAGATCCTAGATTTAACTTTTCATGAATCGATTTCTCCCCAGCAATCTGCTTCAGAAGGCCAAGGGTTGAAATACCTATGACCTATGCTGAACGCCATGGAGACTTGTAATCAATCAATCAATCAATCGTATTTATTGAGCGCTTACTGTGTGCAGAGCACTGGACTAAGCACTTAGGAAGTCCAAGTTGGCAAAATATAGAGACAGTCCCTACCCAACAGTGGGTTCACAGTCTAGATGGGGGAGACAGAGAACAAAACCAAATATACTAACAAAATAAAATAAATAGAATAGATATGTACAAGTAAAATAAATAAATAAATAGAGTAATAAATATGTACAAACATATAGACATATATACAGGTGTCATTTTGGTTGTGAAAATTCTTGTCATGTCTAGACTGAAAGCTCTCTAGACTGTAAGCTCTTTGCGGCCAGGGAATGCATCTGTTTTTTGCCGTATTCTCCCAAGCGCTTAGCAAACTCTCAATAAATACGATTGAATGAATGAATGACTTGCCATTGCCTATTGCTGGGCTCTTTACTTTTGGGTGTCAGGGATCATGGTTTAAAGGGTAGCTTGACCTGGATTTTAGATCCTAGATTTAACTTTTCATGAATCGATTTCTCCCCAGCAATCTGCTTCAGAAGGCCAAGGGTTGAAATACCTATGACCTATGCTGAACGCCATGGAGACTTGTAATCAATCAATCAATCAATCAGTCGTATTTATTGAGCGCTTACTGTGTGCAGAGCACTGGACTAAGCACTTGGGAAGTATAAGTTGGCAACATATAGAGACAGTCTCTACCCAACAATGGGCTCACAGTCTAGAAGGGGGAGACAGAGAACAAAACCAAACATACTAACAAAATAAAATAGAATAGATTAGATATGTACAAGTAAAATAAATAAATAGAGTAATAAATATGTACAAACTTATAGACATATATACAGGTGTCATTTTGGTTGTGAAAATTCTTGTCATCTAGACTGAAAGCTCTGTAGACTGTAAGCTCTTTGTGGCCAGGGAATGCAGCTGTTTTTTTTCATATTTTCCCAAGCGCTTAGTAAATTCTCAATAAATACGACTGAATAAAGATACGATTGAATGAATGAATGACTTGCCATTGCCTATTGCTGGGCTCTTACTTTTGGGTGTCAGTGATCATGGTTTAAAGGGTAGCTTTGACCTGGATTTTAGACTGTGAGCCCACTGTTGGGTAGGGACTGCCTCTATATGTTGCCAATTTGTACTTCCCAAGCGCTTAGTACAGTGCTCCGCACACAGTAAGCGCTCAATAAATACAATTGATTGATGATTGATTGATTTAGATCCTAGATTCACTTGTCGTGAATCGATTTCTCCCCAGCAATCTGCTTCCGAAGGCCAAGGGTTGAAATGCCTGCGACCTATGCTTAACGCCATGGAGGCTTGTAATCAGTCGATCGATCGTATTTATTGAGCGTATTTAATATCGATGATTAAATATCAATATAGTATTGATGTTTATTGATATCTGGGTGACGGTTGGGGACACCCCCGGTGCTCCTCGGTTTCCGAGCCCGCCCCCTCTCCATTCCCACCCCTAGGCCTCGCCGTATCCGGTCATCTTGTCCCTGGAAAACCACTGCGGGCCGGAGCAGCAGGCCACCATGGCCCGGCATCTCCGGACCATCCTTGGGGACATGTTGGTCACCGAAACCCTGGATGGGCGCGTGCCCAAGGAGCTGCCTTCCCCGGAGGTGCTGCCCAGCTTGGGTTCTGGGTTCGGGGCGATGGGGGAGACGAAGCCACCTTGGGTTTGGGGGGCACCAAGGGGGTTCCTCGGGGAGGACTGGGTGTAGGGGGGTCCCTCTGGGCAAGGCTCGGTTTGGGGGTCTCGGCGGGGGCGGGACCCCATCCTCCGCCCCCGCCGTCCCCCCCCGCAGCAGCTGAAGGGCAAAGTCCTGATCAAGGCGAAGAAGTTGCCCGGCCCGCGTGCCGAGGACGGCGCCGGCTTCGCGTCCGACCGGGAGGACGAGGACGAAGACGAGGACGAGGAGGGCGAGGCCGAGGCCTCTGAGCCCAGGAGGAGGGTGAGGGGGACAGGGCGAGGGCCGGCTTATAATAATAAGGGTATTTGTTCAGCGCTTACTATGGGCGAAGCACTGTTCTAAGCGCCGGGGGGGATATTCATTCATTCATTCATTCATTCATCCATTCAGTCGTATTGATTGAGCGCTTACTGTGTGCAGAGCACTGGACTTGGGAAGTCAATCAATCAATCAATCAATCGTATTTATTGAGCGCTTAAGCGCCGGGGGGGGATATTCATTCATTCATTCATCCATCCATCCATTCAGTCGTATTGATTGAGCGCTTACTGTGTGCAGAGCACTGGACTTGGGAAGTCAATCAATCAATCAATCAATCGTATTTATTGAGCGCTTACTATGTACGAAGCACTGTTCCAAACACTGGGGGGATATTCATTCATTCATCCATTCGTCCAGTCATATTTACTGAGCGCTTACTGTGTGCAGAGCACTGGACTTGGGAAGTCATCAATCAATCAATCAATCGTATTTACTGAGCGCTTACTGTGTGCAGAGCACCGGACGAAGCGCTTGGGAAGGCCAAGTTGGCGACATCTAGAGACGGTCCCTACCCAACAGCGGGCTCACAGTCTAAAAGGGGGAGACAGAGAACAAAAGCAAACGTACTAACAAAATAAAATAAATAGAATAGATAGGTACAAGTAAAATAAATCAATAGAGTAATAAATATGTACACACAGTAAGCGCTCAATCAATCAATCGTATTTATTGAGTGCTTACTGTGTGCAGAGCACTGGATTCAGCGCTTGGGAAGTCCAAGTTGGCAACATCTAGAGACGGTCCCTACCCAACAGTGGGCTCACAGTCTAAAAGGGGGAGACAGAGAACAAAACCAAACGTACTAACAAAATAAAATAAATAGAATAGATAGGTACAAGTAAAATAAATAAATAAATAAATAAATAGAGTAATAAATATGTACACACAGTAAGTGCTCAATAAATACGATTGATTGCTTCAGGAGGCCTTCCCAGACTGAGCCCCTTCCTTCCTCTCCCCCTCTCCACCCCCCCATCTTACCTCCTTCCCTTCCCCACAGCACCTGTATAGATGTCTATATGGTTGTACAGATTCATCACTCTATTTATTTATTTATTTATTTTACTTGTACCTATCTATTCTATTTATTTTATTTTGTTAGTATGTTTGGTTTTGTTCTCTGTCTCCCCCTTTTAGACTGTGAGCCCCCTGTTGGGTAGGGACTGTCTCTAGATGTTGCCAACTTGGACTTCCCCAGTGCTTAGTCCAGTGCTCTGCACACAGTAAGCGCTCAATAAATACAACTGATTGATTGATTGATTGAGCGCTTACTGTGTGCAAAGCACCCGACTAAGCGCTGGGGAAGTCCAAGTTGGCAACATCTAGAGACGGTCCCTACCCAACAGCGGGTTCACAGGCTAAAAGGGGGAGACAGAGAACAAAACCAAATGTACTAACAAAATAAAATAAATAGAATAGATAGGTACAAGGGAGATTAATCAATCAATCAATCGTATTTATTGAGCGCTTACTTTGTGCAGAGCAGTGGACTAAGCACTTGGAAAGTCCAAGTTGGCAACATCTCGAGACAGTCCCTACCCAACAGCGGGCTCACAGTCTAAAAGGGGGAGACAGAGAACAAAACCAAACGTACTAACAAAATAAAATAAATAGAATAGATAGGTACAAGGAAGATTAACCAATCAATCAATCAATCATATTTATTGAGCGCTTACTGCGTGCAGAGCACTGGACTCAGCGCTTGGGAAGTCCAAGTTGGCAACATCTAGAGACGGGCCCTACCCAACAGTGGGCTCACAGTCACAGTGTCCCTGCAGCGTGGCTCAGTGGAAAGAGCCCGGGCTTTGGAGTCAGAGGTCATGGGTTCGAATCCCGGGCTCCGCCAACTGTCAGCTGTGGGACTTTGGGCCAGTCACTTCACTTCTCCGGGCCTCGGTTCCCTCGTCTGTCAAATGGGGATGAAGTCTGGGAGCCCCACGTGGGACAGCTCGATTACTCTGTATCTACCCCAGCGCTCAGAACAGTGCTTGGCACATAGTAAGCGCTTAATCAGTACCGTCAGCATCACTGAAAGGGGGGGACAGAGAACAAAACCAAACGTACTAACAAAATAAATAGGATAGGTACAAGGAGGATTAGGCACACCCAGCGAGCGCTCAATAAATCCGATTGATTGATTGATTGATTGATCGACCCGCAGGCCAAGGCGACCCTCCAGATTGCCCCCGAGCTGTCGGACTTGGTGGTCTACTGCCGGGCCACCCATTACCGTGGCCGGGCGGCCCCCCGGCTCCGGGCCCGGACGCCCCCCGGGCCCTCGCCGAGGAGCCGGGCCCGGGCCTGCCACGTCTGCTCTCTCAGTGAACGCAAGGCCAGGAAGCTCATCCGCGAGGCCGGTAGGTAGCCGGTTTGGGGGGGCGGCCTGGACCCCGCGGGGGCTATTTGGGGGGATTTGGGGGTCCCGGGCCGGGCCCCCCCACCTCCAGAGCGGCCCTTCGGTCCTCGCAGGCAACGACTTCGTGCGACACAACACCCGCCAGCTGAGCCGCGTGTACCCGCAGGGTTTCCGCATGACCTCCGCCAACTACAGCCCCCAGGAGATGTGGAACGGGGGCTGCCAGCTCGGTGAGGGGGCCGGGGGGGCGTTAGAAGCGGCGGGGATCAGCGGAAGGAGCCCGGGCTTTGGAGTCAGAGGTCAAGGGTTCAAATCATCATCATCATCATCATCAATCGTATTTATTGAGCGCTTACTGTGTGCACAGCACTGGACTAAGCGCTTGGGAAGCCCAAGTCGGCAACATCTAGAGATGGTCCCTACCCGACAGTGGGCTCACAGTCTAAAAGGGGGAGACAGAACAAAACCAAACATACTAACAAAATAAAATAAATAGAATAGATATGTACAAGTAAAATAAATAAATAAATAGAGTAGTAAATATGTACAAACATATGTACATATCCCGGCTCCGCAATATCAGCTACGTCACTTCGCTTCTCTGGGCCTCAGTTCCCTCATCTGGAAAATGGGGATGAAGACTGGGAGCCCCACATGGGACAACCTGATTTCCTGATAACCTCCCCAGCGCTTAGAACGGTGCTTTGCACGTTGTAAGCGCTTAATAAATGCCATCATTAGTATTATTATTCTTTGGGGGGCAGGGGATGGCTAGCAGTGTGGTGAGTGAAGGGTTAATAATCCGGCCACTAACTCTTAAATCGTGGCTCAGTGGAAAGAGCCCGGGCTTTGGAATCAGAGGTCATGGGTTCGAATCCCGACTCCGCCACATGTCTGCTGTGTGATCTTGGGCAAGTCACTTAACTTCTCTGGGCCTCAGTTCCCTCATCTGTAAAATGGGGATTAAGACTGTGAGCCCCACATGGGACAACCTGATCACCCTGTAACCTCCCCAGCGCTTAGAACAGTGCTTTGCACATAGTAAGCCCTTAACAAATGCCAATTATTATTATTATTATGATTATTATTATTCTAGACTGTGAGCCCACTGTTGGGTAGGGACTGTCACTAAATGTTGCCAACTTGGACTTCCCAAGCGCTTAGTCCAGTGCTCTGCACACAGGAATGAATAGCACCATTATTATTCTATGTTGCCGATTTGTACTTCCCAAGCGCTTAGTCCAGTGCTCTGCACACAGTAAGCGCTCAATAAATACGATTGAAGGAAGGAAGAAGTAAGCGCTCAATAAATACGATTGACTGATTGATTAGTACGGTGCTCTAGAGGCACACTAAGCTGTGTGACTTTGGGTAAGTCACTTCCCTTCTCTGGGCCTCAGTGACCTCATCTGGAAAATGGGGATTAAGACTGGGAGCCCCAGGTGGGACAACCTGATCACTTTGTATCCTCCCCAGCGCTTAGAACAGTGCTTGGCATGTAGTAAGCGCTTAACAAATGTTTGGTTTTGTTCTCTGTCTCCCCCTTCTAGACTGTGAGCCCACTGTTGGGTAGGGACTGTCTCTATATGTTGCCACCTTGTACTTCCCAAGCGCTTAGTACAGTGCTCTGCACACAGTAAGCGCTCAATAAATACGATTGATCGATTGATTATTATCATTATTATTATTATTGATGGATTGGTTGATTGGGAATGCCGTCGGAGCAGTGAGGGAGGCGATCGACCTGGTAAGCAAAGGCCCAGCAGGTTAGCAAGGGGAGGGCTAGCTGGTTGGTGAGGGGAAGGGGAAAGGATAATTAATAATAATAATAATAATAATAATAATAAAGAGGATGGCATGTATTAAGCGCTTACTATGTGCCAAGCACTGTTCTAAGCGCTGGGGAGGTTACAAGGTAGGTTGTCCCAGAGGGGGCTCACAGTCTTCATCCCCGTTTTCCAGATGAGGGAACTGAGGCCCAGAGAAGTGAAGTGACTTGCCCAAAGTCACCCAGCTGACAGTCGGTGGGGCCGGGATTTGAACCCATGACCTCTGACTCCAAAGCCCGGGCTCTTTCCACTGAGCCCCGCTGCTTCTCTATGAATGAATGAATGCGTCGCCCTGTGAGACCCCGGGGGTCTCTCGGGGCTGAGAGGGGAGGGGGCAGATGGGGGCTGCTCAGGGATGGAAATTGGGGTCCTGATGCAGGGACCCATCCAAAATAATAATATCAATCGATCAATCAATCGTATTTATTGATCATAATATTTATCGTATTTATTATTTATTACTAATAATGGTGGTATTTGTTAAGCGCTTACTACACCTGGAGAAGCAGCGCGGCTCAGTGGAAGGAGCCCGGGCTTTGGAGTCAGAGGTCGTGGGTTCGAATCCCGGCTCCGCCACCTGTTGGCTGTGGGACCTTGGGCAAGCCACTTCACTTCTCTGGGCCTCAGTTCCCTCATCCGTAAAATGGGATGAAGACTGTGAGCCCCCCCGTGGGACAACCTGATCACCTTGTAACCTCCCCAGCGCTTAGAACAGTGCTTTGCACATAGTAAGCGCTTAATAAATGCCATTATTATTATTATTATTATTATTATGTGCAAAGCACTGTTCTAAGCGCTGGAGGGGAGAGATGGCGCCCAGGGGCCTCCTCCTCGCCGCCGCGGCGGTCCTTGTCGGCTCCCCATGACAGGCCTATGGCGTGGCTCAGTGGAAAGAGCCCGGGCTTTGGACTCAATCAATCAATCAATCAATCAATCGTATTTATTGAGCGCATACTATGTGCAGAACACTGTACTAAGCGCTTGGGAAGTACAAATTGGCAACACATAGAGACAGTCCCTACCCAACAGTGGGCTCACAGTCTAAAAGACTGTGAGGTCATGGGTTCAAATCCCAGCTCTGCCAACGGTCAGCTGTGTGACTTTGGGCGAGTCACTTCTCTGTGCCTCAGTTACCTCATCTATATAATGGGGATGAAGACCGTGAGCCCCACGGGAGACAACCTGATCACCTTGTAACCTCCCCAGCGCTTAGAACAGTGTCTTTTAAGCGCTTAGTCCAGTGCTCTGCACACAGTAAGCGCTCGATAAATACGATTGATTGATTGACCTCTGCCAACTCTGGTCCGTCCGCAGTGGCTCTGAACTTCCAGACCCCCGGCTATGAGATGGACCTCAACGCCGGGCGATTCCTAGTGAACGGGCGCTGCGGCTACGTCCTCAAGCCCAGCTTTCTGCGCCGCCAGGAGACGACCTTTGACCCCGAGCGGCCCGGCCCTCCTCTCGCCACCCTCACGGTCCAGGTGGGCTGGGCAGACGGGACCCCCCCATTCGTTCCATCCTACTTATTGAGCGCTTCCTGTGTGCAGAGCACTGGACTGAGCGCTTGGGAAGTCCAAGTTGGCAACATCTAGAGACGGTCCCTACCCGACGGCGGGCACCACCCGGGTGGCAGGGCAGAGCCTCCAGGGTGCTGGGCTCCTCGTGGGGAGCGACAAAAAAGCAGCGTGGCTCAGTGGAAAGAGCCCGGGCTTTGGAGTCAGAGGTCCTGGGTTCGAATCCCGGCTCCGCCAACTGTCGGCTGGGTGACCCTGGGCAAGTCACTTCACTTCCCTGGGCCTCAGTTCCCTCATCTGGAAAATGAGGATTAAAACCGTGAGCCTCCCGTGGGACAACCTGATCACCTTGTAACCTCCCCAGCACTTAGAACGGTGCTTTGCACATAGTAAGCGCTTAACAAATACCATCATTAGTATTATCATTATTATTATTACAGAGGGGGTGGGACCATCATCATCATTATTATTATTATTATTACAGAGGGGGTGGGGCTCCCAGGGATTGGTCAAACCTGAGTGTTGGGATTTACTGAGCGCTTTTTGCGTGCAGGGCACCGTACTAAGCGCTTGGGAGAGTCCAATCCAATAGAGTTGGTAGATAATAATGATGATAGCATTTATTAAGCACTTACTATGTGCAAAGCACTGTTCTAAGCACTGGGGTGGTTACAAGGTGATCAGGGTGTCCCACGGGGAAGCTCCCAGTCTTCATCCTCATTTTCCAGATGAGGGAACTGAGGCCCAGAGAAGTGAAGTGACTTGCCCAAAGTCACACAGCTGACAGTTGGCGGAGGCGGCATTTGAACCCATGACCTCGGACTCCAAAGCCCGGGCTCTTTCCACTGAGCCACGCTGCTTCTCCCTGCCCACAAGGAACTTGCAGTTAATAATAATAATAGTAATTTTGGTATTTGTTAATAATAATAATAATAATGATGGCATTTATTAAGCACTTACTATGTGCAAAGCACTGTTCTAAGCGCTGGGGAGGTTACGAGGTGATCAGGATGTCCCACGGGGGGCTCACAGTCTTCATCCCCATTTTCCAGATAGGGAACTGAGGCCCAGAGAAGTGAAGCGACTTGCCCAAAGTCACACAGCTGACAGTTGGCGGAATTTGAACCCGTGACCTCTGACTCCAAAGCCCAGGCTCTTTCCACTGAGCCACGCTGCTTCTCCCTGCCCACAAGGAACTTGCAGTTAATAATAATGATAGTAATTTTGGTATTTGTTAAGCACTTACTATGTGCCAAGCACTGTTCTAAGAGCCGGGGAAGATACAAGGTGATCAGGTTGTCCCATGTGGGGCTCACAGTCTAAGTCAAGAGTACGGAGTCCAACTCAAAGCACTTAGTCCAGTGCTCTGCACACAGTAAGCGCTCAATAAATACGATTGATTGATTGATTGATTAATAAATACGATTGAACGAATGACCACAAAGAAATTTCAGCTAGGAGAGGGTATAGAGCAGGGTATAATAATAACGATGGCATTTGTTAAGCGCTTACTATGTGCCAAGCACTGTTCTAAGCGCTGGGGGGGGGGGATACAGGGTGATCAGGGTGTCCCACGTGGGGCTCCCAGTCTTCATCCCCATTTTACAGATGAGGGAACCGAGGCCCAGAGAAGTGAAGTGACTTGCCCAAGGTCACACAACAGACAGAAACAGCATGGATCCGAAGCAGCGCGGCTCAGTGAAAAAGAGCCCGGGCTTTGGAGTCAGAGGTCACGGGTTCAAATCCCAGCTCTGCCAATTGTCAGCTGGGTGACTTTGGGCAAGTTGCTTCACTTCTCTGGGCCTCGGTTACCTCATCTGGAAAATGGGGATGAAGACTGGGAGCCCCCTGTGGGACAACCTGATTACCTTGTAACCTCTCCAGTGCTTAGAACAGTGCTTTGCACATAGTAAGCTCTTAATAAATGCCATTATTATTGTTATTATTACCTTCAAAGCCTTAATAGTAAGCACTTAATCAATCAATCAATCGTATTTATTGAGCGCTTACTGTGTGCAGAGCACTGTACTAAGCGCTTGGGAAGTACAAGCTGGCAACATATACAGTCCCTACCCAACAGTGGGCTCACAGCCTAGAGGGGGGAGACAGAGAACAAAACCAAACATACTAACAAAATAAAATAAATAGAATAGATAGGTACAAGTAAAATAAATCAACAAATAGAGTAATAAATCTGTACAAACATATATCCATATGTACAGGTGCTGTGGGGAAGGGAAGGAGGTAAGATGGGGGGGATGGAGAGGGGGACGAGGGGGAGAGGAAGGAAGGGGCTCAGTCTGGGAAGGCCTCCTGGAGGAGGTGAGCTCTCAGTAGGGCCTTGAATCCGACAGTTGGGTCGGGACCGTCTCTAGATGTTGCCAACTTGGACTTCCCAGGCGCTTAGTCCAGTGCTCTGCACACAGTAAGAGCTCAATAAATATGACTGAACCCCAGGCAGACGCCCACCCGGCTGCCTCGGGTCGCTGGATTTGGGGGGTGCGGCCAAAACCACTCCCTCATCCAACCGTATTTATCGAGCGCTTGCTGTGTGCAGAGCGCTGTACTAAGCGCTTGGGAAGTCCAAATGGGCAACATAGAGAGACGGTCCCTCCCCAACAGCGGGCTAGAAGCGGGCTTCACCTCCTCCTTCCTCTCTCCATCCCTCCCGCCTTACCTCCTTCCCTTCCCCACAGCACCTGGATAGATGTCTATATGTTTGTACGGATTGATTACTCTATTTATTTTACTGGTACCTATCTATTCTATTTATTTTATTTTGTTAATATGTTTGGTTTTGTTGTCTGTCACCCCCTTCTAGCCTGTGAGCCCGCTGTTGGGTAGGGACCGTCCCTACGCGTTGCCAACTTGGCCTCCCCAAGCGCTCAGTCCGGTGCTCCGCGCCCAGTAAGCACTCAATCAATACGATCGATCGATCGATTGATCAGAAGAACCAAGGGGCTGGTTCCATCCCCGCGGGGCAGGTGCTGAGCGCCCAGCAGCTGCCCAAGCTGAACGCAGAGAAGCCCAACTCCATCGTGGACCCGCTGGTGAGGGTGGAGATCCACGGGGTGCCCGGGGACTGTGCCCGCCAGGAGACCACCTACGTGCTAAACAATGGTACGGGGACGGCGCGGAGGGGGACGTTGGCCTCGGTGGGGCCGGGGGGAGGTAGATCAGAGGCTGGGGGATGGACAAATTGGGGGCTCTGCCGCCCACGCAGGCTTCAACCCGCACTGGGGGCAGCGGCTGCGGTTCCGGGTGCGAGTGCCCGAGCTGGCCTTGGTGCGCTTTGTGGTGGAGGACTACGACGCCACGTCCAGCAACGACTTCGTGGGCCAGTTCACCCTGCCCCTGGGCAGCCTGAAGCAAGGTGGGTATATATATATATATATTTTAATGGCATTTATTCATCATCATCATCATCAATCGTATTTATTGAGCACTTACTATGTGCAGAGCACCGGGCTAAGCGCTTGGGAAGTCCAAATTGGCAACACCTAGAGACGGTCCCTACCCAACGGTGGGCTCACAGTCTAAAAGGGGGAGACGGAGAACAAAACCAAACAGACTAACAAAATCAAATAGAATAGATATGTACAAATAAAATAGAGTAAAAAATATGTACAAACATATATCCATCTATACAGGTGCTGTGGGGAAGGGAAGGAGGTAAGATGGGGGGGATGCAGAGGGGGATGAGGAAGGAAGGGGCTTACTATGTGCAAAGCATATTTATTACTCTATTTATTGATTTATTTTACTTGTACATAGCTCTTCTATTTATTTTATTTTGTTTCTGTTTGGTTTTGTTCTCTGTCTGCCCCTTGTAGACTGTGAGCCCACTGTTGGGTAGGGACCGTCTCTAGATGTTGCCAATTTGTACTTCCCAAGCGCTTCGTACGGTGCTCTGCACATAGTAAGCACTCAATAAATACGATTGATGATGATGATGATGCAAAGCACTGTTCTAAGCCCGGGGGAGGTTACAAGGTGATCAGGTTGTCCCACAGCGAATGAACTTGGACTTCCCAAGCGCTTAGTCCAGTGCTCTGCACACAGTAAGCGCTCAATAAATCCGATTGAATGAATGAATGAATGAGCTTGGACTTCCCAAGGGCTCAGGCCAGTGTTCTGCCCACAGTAAGCGCTCAATAAATATGACTGAATGAATGAATTTGGACTTCCCAAGTGCTTAGTCCAGTGCTGTGCACACTGTAAGCACTCAATAAATCCGATTGAATGAATGAATGAATGAGCTTGGACTTCCCAAGGCCTCAGGCCAGTGTTCTGCCCACAGTAAGCGCTCAATAAATATGATTGAATGAATGAATGAATGAATGAATTTGGTCTGCACACAGTAAGCGCTCAATAAATCTGATTGAATGAATGAATGAATGAATGAGCTTGGACTTCCCAAGGGCTCAGGCCAGTGTTCTGCCCACAGTAAGCGCTCAATAAATATGATTGAATGAATGAATTTGGACTTCCCAAGTGCTTAGTCCAGTGCTCTGCACACAGTAAGCGCTCAACAAATACGATTGAATGAATGAATGAACTTGGACTTCCCAAGGGCTCAGGCCAGTGTTCTGCCCACAGTCAGCGCTCAATAAATATGATTGAATGAATGAATGAATTTGGTCTGCACACAGTAAGCGCTCAATAAATCCGATTGAATGAATGAATGAACGAACTTGGACTTCCAAGGGCTCAGGCCAGTGTTCTGCCCACAGTAAGCGCTCAATAAATATGATTGAATGAATGAATTTGGACTTCCCAAGTGCTTAGTCCAGTGCTCTGCACACAGTAAGCGCTCAATAAATACAATTGAATGAATGAACTTGTAATAATAATGACATTATTTGTTAAGTGCTTACTATGTGCCAAGCACTGTTCTAAGCGCTGGGGAGGTTATAAGGTGATCAGGTTGTCCCACGGGGGGCTCCCAGTCTTCATCCCCGTTTGACAGATGAGGGAACTGAGGCCCAGAGAAGTGAAGTGACTTGCCCAAGGTCACCCAGCTGACAGTTGGCAGAGCCGGGATTTGCACCCATGACCTCTGACTCCAAAGCCCGGGCTCTTTCCACTGAGCCACGCTGCTTCCCTACTTCCCAAGCCAAGCGCTTAGTCCAGTGCTCTGCACACAGTAAGCGCTCAATAAAGGCAATTGATTGATAAGACTGTGAGCCCGCTGTTGGGTAGGGACCGTCTCTAGATGTTGCCAACTTGGACTTCCCAAGCGCTTAGTCCAGTGCTCTGCACACAGTAAGCGCTCAATAAATACCATTGATTGATTGTGCCGCTGAGGAGAGAAGCAGCGTGGCTCAGTGGAAAGAGCCCGGGCTTTGGAGTCGGTGGTCATGGGATCAAATCCCGGCTCCGCCACTTGTTGGCAAGTCACTTCTCTGGGCCTCAGTTCCCTCATCTGGAAAATGGGGATTGACTATGAGCCCCCTACCCCCTCCCGTGGGACAACCTGATCACCTTGTAGCCTCCCCAGCGCTTCTACGTGTTGCCAACTTGTACTTCCCAAGCGCTTAGTATGGTGCTCTGCACACAGTAAGCGCTCAATAAATACGATTGATTGATTGATTAGAACAGTTCTTAGGAGAAGCAGCGTGGCTCAGTGGAAAGAGCCCGGGTTTTGGAGTCGGAGGTCATGGGTTCAAATCCCAGCTCTGCCAATTGTCAGCTGGGTGACTTTGGGCAAGTCACTTCACTGGGCCTCAGTTACCTCATCTGCAAAATGGGGATGAAGACTGTGAGCCCCCCGTGGGACAACCTGATCACCTTGTAACCTCCCCAGCTTAGAACAGTGCTTTGCACATAGTAAGCGCTTAATAAATGCCATTAAAAAAAACAATGCTTTGCACATAGTAAGTGCTTGATAAAGCAGTGTGGCTCAGTGGAAAAGAGCACAGGCTTTGGAGCCCGAGGTCCTGGGTTCAAATCCCAGCTCCACCGATTGTCAGCTGTGTGACTTTGGGCAAGTCACTTCTCTTCTCTGGGCCTCAGTTCCCTCATCTGGAAAATGGGGATGAAGACCGTGAGCCCCGCGTGGGACCGCCTGATCGCCTTGTAACCTCCCCAGCGCTTAGAACAGTATTTTCTTCTACCATCATCAATCGTATTTGAGTGCCCACTGTGTGCAGAGCACTGTACTAAGCGCTTGGGAAGTCCAAGTTGGCAACATCTAGAGACAGTCCCTACCCAACAGTGGGCTCACAGTCTTAAAGGGGGAGACAGAGAACAAAGCCAAACATACTAACAAAACGAAATAGAATAGATATGTACAAGTAAAATAATCATCATCATCATCAATCGTATTTATTGAGCGCTTACTGTGTGCAGAGCACTGGACTAAGCGCTTGGGAAGTACAAGTTGGCAACATCTAGAGACGGTCCCGACCCGACAGCGGGCTCACAGGCTAGAAGGGGGAGACAGAGAACAAAACCAAACATACTAACAAAATAAAATAAATAGAATAGATATGTACAGATATGTATATGTACAGAAATAGATATGTTCTAGCCTGTGAGCCCACTGCTGGGTAGGGACGGTCCCTATATGTTGCCAACTTGGACTTCCCAAGCGCTTAGTCCAGTGCTCTGCACACGATTGATGGATGGATTAATAAATGCCATTCTTGTTATGAGAGATGGCGGGAGGGTCCGGGATTCCAGGGCTGGGCTTGACATCATCATCATCATCATCAATCGTATTTATTGAGCGCTTACTATGTGCAGAGCACTGTACTAAGCGCTTGGGAAGTACAAATTGGCAACATCTAGAGACAGTCCCTACCCAACAGTGGGCTCACAGTCTAAAAGGGGGAGACAGAGAACAAAACCAAACAGACTAACAAAATAAAATAAATAGAATAGCTCTCTTCCTCCCTTCAAGGCCCTGCTGAGAGCTCACCTCCTCCAGGAGGCCTTCCCAGACTGAGCCCCTTCCTTCCTCTCCCCCTCGCCCCCCTCTCCATCCCCCCATCTTACCTCCCTCCCTTCCCCACAGCACCTGTATATATGTATATATGTTTGTACATATTTTTTTACTCCATTTAATTTATTTCTACATATCTATTCTATTTTATTTTGTTAGTATGTTTGGTTTCGTTCTCTGTCTCCCCCTTTTAGACCGTGAGCCCACTGTTGGGTAGGGACCGTCTCTAGATGTTGCCAATTTGGACTTCCCAAGCGCTTAGTCCAGTGCTCTGCACATAGTAAGCGCTCAATAAATACGATTGATGATGATGAAATAGAATAGATATGTACAAATAAAATAGAGTAAAAAATCTGTACAAACATATATACATATATACAGGTGCAGTGCGGAAGGAAAGGAGGTAAGATGGGGGGGATTTAGAGGGGGACGAGGGGGAGAGGAAGGAAGGGGCTCAGTCTGGGAAGGCCGCGTCTCTCCCCGTCCCCACCTCGGCCCCCGACCGGACCCCCTCTTCCGTCTTTTAGACTGCGAGCCCACTGTTGGGTAGGGACTGTCTCTATGTGTTGCCAACTTGTACTTCCCAAGCGCTTAGTACAGTGCTCTGCACATAGTAAGCGCTCAATAAATACGATTGACTGATTGATTGATCGGTCCCCCCGGACAGGATACCGCCACATCCACCTGCTTTCCAAGGACGGGGCCTCCCTGTCTCCGGCCACCCTCTTCGTCCACGTCCGCATCCAGACCCCGTGAGGGAAGACTCCGGATGCGGTCGCTCGGACCGGGATGCTGACGGACCGAGCGGCAGAAGGAATAAAGCAGAGTTTATTTTCACCCACCGACTTCGGCGTTGTCCACCCCAGGGTAGGGACGGAAGGTGACCCCATTGTCCCCTTTCCCGCCCACGGAGCATCCTGGAGAAGCTGCTGTGGCTCAGTGGAAAGAGCCCGGGCTTTGGAGTCAGAGGTCGCGGGTTCAAATCCCAGCTCTGCCAACTGTCAGCTGTGTGACTTTGGGCAAGTCAACTTCTCTGTGCCTCAGTTACCTCATCTGGAAAATGGGGATTAAGATCGTGAGCCCCCCGTGGGACAACCTGATCACCTTGTAACCTCCCCGGCGCTTAGAACGGTGCTTTGCACATAGTAAGCGCTTAACAAATACCAACAATATTATTATTCCGTCATCGGATCTCACCCCTTACGCCTCCGCACCCGGAGGGCTTCCAGGGGGAGGAGGGAGCACGCTTTGGCCTCGGGGAAATGGACGCAGGGACCCCAGCGGGACCACGGCAGGCCCCTCGGCCGAAGGCAGCCCGGAGGAGGAGGCGTGCGATAGGACGACTGTCTCTCTATGTTGCCAATTTGTACTTCCCAAGCGCTTAGTACAGTGCTCCGCACATAGTAAGCGCTCAATAAATACGATTGATGATGATGACGGGAGCGGAGCGAGAAGAGGGACACCCCCCCCGCCGCCCCGATCCCGGTTCTCCCGCTCCGGAGCGGGCACGGCCGGCCGGGATCGGCTTGCCGCGGCCCAGCCGGGTGGGAGATTGATCTTTATTTGACCCACCGTGCCAGCGGGCCTCCCCTAAGCGCTCAGTACACAGCGAGTGCTCAATAAATACCATCGTTATTATTGCTACTGCTGATTATGCTGCCAACCTGGACTTCCCAAGCGCTTAGTCCAGTGCTCCGCACACAGTAAGCGCTCAATAAATGAATCCCCGGAACCCCCGCACCGGTCCCAGAGCAACCGAGGCAGCGGCGGGCTTGGCCGTCGTGGAAACCCGGGGGTTGGGTCAAAGGTCACGGTGGGCATCCCACCGGGTCACGCCACAATGTTGCGAATGTTGTTGGGAATGTTGCCCTCTTCCTTCTTCCTCCTACCCGGGATGTCCATCAAACGTCCGTCTCTCCCGCCAGACCGGAGGCCCCTCGAGGGCGGCGTCTACATAGTCCCCCCCCCCACCCCCCCCGGGCGTCTACAACAGCGTCCCGCGAGCAACAGGCGCTCCCGAACCCGCCACCGAACGGGACCCGGCAGCCTCGTCAGCGTGCAACAGGAAGGCTGGCTTAAATGTTAATATATATATATATATATAATATATATTTTTATTATTCACCCGTTAACTCCATAATATGCCAATCGTGAGCTAGCTTTCGACAGGGCATCCCCCCCCCGCCGGCCGGTGGCCGTGCTGGGGTGACCGGACTCGCCCCGGGGAGCTGAGGCGCCGTGGGGGCTCCGTCGGGAGGATCCCGTGGAGGGTCTCGCCCTGCCGGGAATCGGACCAACCCGCGCCGGAATTCCCGCTCCCGGTCCGTGGTGCCGTCGGGGTTTTCCGCTCGATCCTCACCGGAGACCAGTTACTGCAACACCAGTCCGACCTAGGAGAGCCAAAGGGGCGGGGGGGGGGGGGGGGGGGGCCCGGGTCAGAGGTCACGCAGGGAGACGCCTCCTCCGGGGGAAGGCTGGGGCGCTCAGTACAGCGCTGGGCCCTCGGCAGCCTCTCCGCCGGCGGATGGAGCCCGGGCGTCAGGGGGGCCTGGGTTCTAATCCGCCCTCCACCGCTTAGCGCTTGGTACAGTGCTCAATAAATACGATTGATTGATTGATTGCTGGGTGACCTTGGACAAGTCACTTCACTTCTTTGGAGGGCCCAGGTTCTAATCCGCCCTCCACCGCTTAGCGCTTGGTACAGTGCTCAATAAATACAGTTGATTGGTTGATTTGATTGCTGGGTGACCTTGGACAAGTCACTTCACTTCTTTGGAGGACCTGGGTTCTAATCCGCCCTCCATCGCTTAGCACGGTGCTCAATAAATACGATTGATTGATTGATTAATTGATTGCTGGGTGACCTTGGACAAGTCACTTCACTTCTTTGGAGGGCCCGGGTTCTAATCCGCCCTCCACCGCTTAGCGCTTGGTACGGTGCTCGATAAATACGATTGATTGATTGATTGATTGCTGGGTGACCTTGGACAAGTCACTTCACTTCTTTGGAGGGCCTGGGTTCTAATCCGCCCTCCACTGCTTAGCGCTTGGTACAGTGCTCAATAAATACAATTGATTGGTTGATTGACTGATTGCTGGGTGACCTTGGACAAGCCCAATAAATACAACTGATTGGTTGATTTGATTGCTGGGTGACCTTGGACAAGTCACTTCACTTCTTTGGAGGGCCTGGGTTCTAATCCGCCCTCCGCCGCTTAGCGCTTGGTACAGTGCTCAATAACTACGATTGATTGATTGCTGGGTGACCTTGGACAAGTCACTTCACTTCTTTGGAGGGCCCGGGTTCTAATCCGCCCTCCACCGCTTAGCGCTTGGTACAGTGCTCAATAAATACGACTGACTGATTGATTGCTGGGTGACCTTGGACAAGTCACTTCACTTCTTTGGAGGGCCCGGGTTCTAATCCGCCCTCCGCCGCTTAGCGCTTGATACAGTGCTCAATAAATACAATTGACTGGTTGATTTGATTGCTGGGTGACCTTGGACAAGTCACTTCACTTCTTTGGAGGGCCCGGGTTCTAATCCGCCCTCCACCGCTTAGCGCTTGGTACGGTGCTCAATAAATACGATTGATTGATTGATTGATTGCTGGGTGACCTTGGACAAGTCACTTCACTTCTTTGGAGGGCCCGGGTTCTAATCCGCCCTCCACCGCTTAGCGCTTGGTACGGTGCTCAATAAATACGATTGATTGATTGATTGACTGATTGCTGGGTGACCTTGGACAAGCCCAATAAATACAATTGATTGGTTGATTTGATTGCTGGGTGACCTTGGACAAGTCACTTCACTTCTTTGGAGGGCCTGGGTTCTAATCCGCCCTCCGCCGCTTAGCGCTTGGTACAGTGCTCAATAACTACGATTGATTGATTGCTGGGTGACCTTGGACAAGTCACTTCACTTCTTTGGAGGGCCCGGGTTCTAATCCGCCCTCCACCGCTTAGCACTTGGTACAGTGCTCAATAAATACGATTGATTGATTTGATTGCTGGGTGACCTTGGACAAGTCACTTCACTTCTTTGGAGGGCCCGGGTTCTAATCCGCCCTCCGCCGCATAGCGCTTGATACAGTGCTCAATAAATACAATTGACTGGTTGATTTGATTGCTGGGTGACCTTGGACAAGTCACTTCACTTCTTTGGAGGGCCTGGGTTCTAATCCGCCCTCCACCGCTTAGCGCTTGGTACAGTGCTCAATAAATACGATTGATTGATTGACTGATTTGATTGCTGGGTGACCTTGGACAAGTCACTTCACTTCTTTGGAGGGCCTGGGTTCTAATCCGCCCTCCACCGCTTAGCGCTTGGTACAGTGCTCAATAAATACGATTGATTGACTGATTGCTGGGTGACCTTGGACAAGTCACTTCACTTCTTTGGAGGGCCCGGGTTCTAATCCGCCCTCCGCCGCTTAGCGCTCGGTACAGTGCTCAATAAATACAATTGATTGATTGATTGATTGATTGCTGGGTGACCTTGGACAAGTCACTTCACTTCTTTGGAGGGCCCGGGTTCTAATCCGCCCTCCACCGCTTAGCACAGTGCTCAATAAATACGATTGATTGATTGATTGCTGGGTGACCTTGGACAAGTCACTTCACTTCTTTGGAGGGCCTGGGTTCTAATTTCCACCGCTCGTCTGCTGGGTGGCCTTGGGCAAGTCACTTCACTTCTCTGGGCCTCAGTTCCTCTGCTTGGAAAATGGGGATGAAGAGTGTGAGCCCCCCGTGGGACAGGGCCCAACGTGATGAGCTTGTATCTGCCCTCGCACTCAGAACAGTGCTTGACACATAGTAAGCGCTTAGGTCCTGGGTTCAAACCCCGGCTCTGCCAATTGTCAGCTGTGTGACTTTGGGCGAGTCACTTAACTTCTCTGGGCCTCAGTTACCTCATCTGTAAAATGGGGATTGAGACTGTGAGCCCCCCGTGGGACAACCTGATCACCTTGTAACCTCCCCAGCGCTTAGAACAGTGCTTTGCACATAGTAAGCGCTTAATAAAATGCTATTATTATTATTATTATTATCGTTATTATTACTACTACTGATTATGCTGCCAACTTGGGCTTCCCAAGCGCTTAGTCCAGTGCTCCGCACACAGTGAGCGCTCAATAAATACGACTGAATGAATGAATGATTATTTTTCCCGCTAAGCCGGAAGGTCCCCGAGTTTCCCAAGCACTCAGTACACTGCCCTGCGCACAGTAATAAGAGTGGCATTTCTTAAGCGCGTGGCTCAGCGGAAAAAGCCCGGGCTTTGGACTCAGAGGTCATGGGTTCAAATCCCGGCTTTGCCACTTGTCAGCTGGGTGACTTTGGGCAAGTCACTTCACTTCTCTGGGCCTCAGTGACCTCATCTGTAAAATGGGGATGAAGACTGTGAGCCCCCCGTGGGACCACCTGATCACCTTGTAACCTCTCCAGGGCTTAGAACAGTGCTTTGCACATAGTAAGCGCTTAATAAATGCAATTATTATTATTATTATTATTATTATGTGCAAAGCACTGGTCTAAGCGCGTATTCAATACTATTGACTGAACCCCAGCTAGATCAGAGAAGCAGCGTGGCTCGGTGGAAAGAGCCCGGGCTTTGGAGTCGGAGGTTGTGGGTTCAAATCCCGGCTCCGCCAACGGTCAGCTGTGTGACTTTGGGCAAGTCACTTCACTTCTCTGGGCCTCAGTGACCTCATCTGTAAAATGGGGATGAAGACTGTGAGCCCCCCGGGGGACAACCTGATCACCTTGTAACCTCCCCAGGGCTTAGAACAGTGCTTTGCACATAGTAAGCGCTTAATAAATGCCATCATCATCATCCTCATCCTCTGGGCCTCAGTTCCCTCATCTGGAAAATGGGGATGAAGACTGGGAGCCCCCCGGGGGACAACCTGATCACCTTGTATCCCCCCGGCGCTTAGAACAGTGCTGCTTTGCATATAATAAGCGCTTAATAAATGCCATCATCATCATCATCATCCTCTGGGCCTCAGTTCCCTCACCTGGAAAATGGGGATGAAGACTGGGAGCCCCCTGGGGGACAACCTGATCACTTTGTATCCCCCCGGCGCTTAGAACAGTGCTTTGCACATAGTAAGCGCTTAATAAATGCCATCATCATCATCATCATCCTCTGGGCCTCAGTTCCCTCATCTGGAAAACGGGGATGAAGACTGGGAGCCCCCCGGGGGACAACCTGATCACCTTGTATCCCCCCGGCGCTTAGAACAGTGCTTTGCACATAGTAAGCGCTTAATAAATGCCATCATCATCATCATCATCCTCTGGGCCTCAGTTCCCTCACCTGGAAAATGGGGATGAAGACTGGGAGCCCCCCGGGGGACAACCTGATCACCGTGTATCCCCCCGGTGCTTAGAACAGTGCTTTGCACATAGTAAGCGCTTAATAAATGCCATCATCATCATCCTCTGGGCCTCAGTTCCCTCATCTGGAAAATGGGGATGAAGACTGGGAGCCCCCCGGGGGACAACCTGATCGCCTTGTATCCCCCCGGCGCTTAGAACAGTGCTTCGCACATAGTAAGCGCTTAATAAATGCCATCATCATCATCATCATCATCCTCTGGGCCTCAGTTCCCTCATCTGGAAAATGGGGATGAAGACTGGGAGCCCCCCGGGGGACAACCTGATCACCTTGTATCCCCCCCGCGCTTAGAACAGTGCTTCGCACATAGTAAGCGCTTAATAAATGCCATCATCATCATCATCATCACCCTCTGGGCCTCAGTTCCCTCATCTGGAAAATGGGGATGAAGACTGGGAGCCCCCCGGGGGACAACCTGATCACCTTGTATCCCCCCGGCGCTTAGACCAGTGCTTCGCACATAGTAAGCGCTTATCAAATGCCATTATTATTATTATTATTATTATTATTATAGATTGTAAAATTCTGGACTAGGGCAGGAATCAAGTCTACTAGTTCTACACACTTTTCCAAGTGTCTAGTACAGTGCTGTCTCCCCCTTCTAGACTGTAAGTTCGTTGAGGGCAGGGAACGGGTCTACCAGCTGTCAGGCCGTACTCTCCCAAGCGCTTAGTACACTGCTCTGTACGTATTCGGTGCTCAATAAATACGACCGGCTGATAGTAGCAGAAGCGGCACGAAAAAGCAGCACGGCCTAGGGGAAGGCGCTTAGTCCAGTGCTCCGCACACAGTAAGCGCTCAATAAATTCATTCATTCAGTCGTATTTACTGAGTGCTTACTGTGATGAATGAATGAAAGAGCCCGGGCGTCAATCAATCAATCAATCAATCGTATTTATTGAGCGCTTACTATGTGCAGAGCACTGTACTAAGCGCTTGGGAAGTACAAATTGGCAACACATAGAGACAGTCCCTACCCAACAGTGGGCTCACAGTCTAAAAGAGGTCCTGGGTTCTAATCCCGGCTCCGCCACTTGTCGGCTGCGTGACCCTGGGCCAGTCACTTCCCTTCGCTGGGCCTCATCTGTAAAATGGGGATTAAGACTGTGTTGCCGACTTGTACCTCCCAAGCGCTTAGTACAGTGCTCTGCACACAGTAAGCGCTCAATAAATACGATTGATTTTAGACTGTGAGCCCACTGTTGGGTAGGGACTGTCTCTATATGTTGCCAACTTGGACTTCCCAAGCGCTTAGTACAGTGCTCTGCACACAGTAAGCGCTCAATAAATACGATTGATTTTAGACTGTGAGCCCACTGTTGGGTAGGGACTGTCTCTATATGTTGCCAACTTGGACTTCCCAAGCGCCTAGTACAGTGCTCTGCACACAGTAAGCGCTCAATAAATACGATTGATTTTAGACTGTGAGCCCACTGTTGGGTAGGGACTGTCTCTATATGTTGCCAACTTGGACTTCCCAAGCGCTTAGTACAGTGCTCTGCACACAGTAAGCGCTCAATAAATACGATTGATTGATTGATTGAGCCCCATGTGGCCCCCGGACTGGGTCCCATCTTCTCTCTGCCCGAGCGCTTCCTACAGTGTCTGGCACATAGTAAGCGCTTAAGAGAAGCAGCGTGGCTCAGTGGAAAAAGCCCGGGCTTTGGAGTCAGAGGTCGTGGGTTCAAATCCCGGCCCCGCCAATTGTCAGCTGGGTGACTTTGGGCGAGTCACTTCACTTCTCTGGGCCTCGGTTCCCTCGTCTGTTAAATGGGGATGAAGACTGTGAGCCCCCCGTGGGACAACCTGCTCTCCTTGTAACCTCCTCAGCGCTTAGAACAGTGCTTTGCACATAGTAAGAGCTTAATAAATGCCATCATCATTATTATTATTATTATTATTCTCTGGGCCTCAGTTCCCTCATCTGGAAAATGGGGATGAAGACCGTGAGCCCCCCGTGGGACAACCTGCTCTCCTTGTAACCTCCTCAGCGCTTAGAACAGTGCTTTGCACATAGTAAGAGCTTAATAAATGCCATCATCATTATTATTCTCTGGGCCTCAGTTCCCTCATCTGTTAAATGGGGATGTAGACCGTGAGCCCCCCGTGGGACAACCTGCTCTCCTTGTAACCTCCTCAGCGCTTAGAACAGTGCTCTGCACATAAAAAGAGCTTAATAAATGCCATCATTATTATTATTATTATTCTCTGGGCCTCAGTTCCCTCATCTGGAAAATGGGGATGAAGACTGTGAGCCCCCCGTGGGACCACCTGATCACCTTGTAACCTCCCCAGCGCTTAGAACAGTGCTTTGCACAGAGTAAGCGCTTAATAAAATGCCATCATTATTATTATTATTAACAAATACGGTTTGGAAAAAAAACAACAGATGCTCAATAAATACGATTGATTTCCCGCTTGGCTGTCGGCTCCTTGAGGTTAGGGATCGTATCTACGAATTCCACCGCCCCCTCCCAGGCGTCTCATACAGTACCGGGCACACAGCATGCGAACATGCGATTATGTTGCCAACTTGTACCTCCCAAGCGCTTAGTACAGTGCTCTGCACACAGTAAGCGCTCAATAAATACAATTGATTGACTGATTGATTGATCAGTCCACACTACTGATAGCTTGGAGGGTTTTAAAAGAGAAGCAGCGCGGCTCGGTGGAAAGAGCCCGGGCTTGGGAGTCGGAGGTCACGGGTTCCAATCCCGGCTCCGCCAACCGTCAGCTGGGTGACTTTGGGCAAGTCGCTTCCCTTCTCTGGGCCTCAGTGGCCTCATCTGGAAAACGGGGATGAAGACTGGGAGCCCCCCGTGGGACAACCTGATCACCTTGGAACCTCCCCAGCGCTTAGAACAGTGCTGGGCACATAGTAAGCGCTTAATAAATGCCATTTTTTGTTTTAAAAAAAGGCCCAGGCACAGGGATTGAAGACCGCAAGTGGCCATGGGCAATCGCCAGCCCCGGGGGGCACCGACTGAGCCCAGGTGACCGAGGAGGGGGAAACTAGGGCGGGCGAAGAGATAATGATAATGATAAAATAATAATAATAATAATAATAATAATAATAATAATAATAATAATAATGATAATACTGGCATTTATTAAGCGCTTACTCTGTGCAAAGCACTGTTCTAAACGCTGGGGAGGCTACAAAGTGCTCAGGTTGTCCCACGGCGGGCTCACAGTCTTCACCCCCATTTTCCAGATGAGGGAACTGAGGCCCAGAGAAGTGAAGCGACCTGCCCAAAGTCACACAGCAGACAAGTGGCGGAGCCGGGATTCGAACCCGTGACCTCTGACTCCAAAGCCCCTGCTCTTTCCACTGAGCCACGCTGCTTCTCTGAAGGGATGGCAGGTGGGCTTCCCGGCGGCGTCGGTTTTCCAAACAGCTGCCCCGGCTCCGATATTCCGAAGCTGTGAAATGGTCCCGGTGTCATCCTCCACTCCGCTCTCTCGTTCACCCCACACATCCTACCTTATTTTACTTGTACATATTTATTCTATTTATTTTACATTGTTAATATGTTTTGTTTTGTTGTCCGTCTCCCCCTTCTAGACTGTGAGCCCGCTGTTGGGTAGGGACCGTCTCTAGATGTTGCCAACTTGGACTTCCCAAGCGCTTAGTACAGTGCTCTGCACACAGTAAGCGCTCAATAAATACGAATGAGTGAATAAATGAATGAATGGTCCTTCCTGAGGCCGGGGGAGTGAGCCCGCCGTTGGGTAAGGACCGTCTCTATCTGTTGCCAACTTGGACTTCCCAAGCGCTTAGTCCAGTGCTCTGCACACAGTAAGCGCTCAATAATTACAATTGAATGAATGAATTAATGAATGAATAAATGAATGAATGGTCCTTCCTGAGGCCGGGGGAGTGAGCCTGCTGTCGGGTAGGGACCGTCTCTACCTGTTGCCAACTTGTCCTTCCCAAGCGCTTAGTCCAGTGTTCTGCACACAGTAAGCGCTCAATAAATACGACTGAATGACTGAATGAATGACCTCAGCTGTAAAATGGGGATTTCTAGACTGTGAGCCCACTGTTGGGTAGGGACCGTCTCTATCTGTTGGCAACTTGGACGTCCCAAGCGCTTAGTCCAGTGCTCTGCACACAGTAAGCGCTCAATAAAGACGACTGAATGAGTGAATGAATGACCTCAGCTGTAAAATGGGGATTTCTAGACTGTGAGCCCACTGTTGGGTAGGGACCGTCTCTACCTGTTGCCAACTTGGACTTCCCAAGCGCTTAGTCCAGTGCTCTGCACACAGTAACTGCTCAATAAATACGATTGAATGAATGAATGAATGACCTCAGCTGTAAAATGGGGATTTCTAGACTGTGGGCCCACTGTTGGGTAGGGACCGTCTCTACCTGTTGCCGACTTGTACTTCCCAAGCGCTTAGTCCAGTGTTCTGCACACAGTAAGTGCTCAATAAATACGATTGAATGAATGAATGAATGACCTCAGCTGTAAAATGGGGATTTCTAGACTGTGAGCCCACTGTTGGGTAGGGACCGTCTCTATCTGTTGCCGACTTGGACGTCCCAAGCGCTTAGTCCAGTGCTCGGCACACAGTAAGCGCTCAATAAATACGACTGAATGACGGAATGAATGACCTCAGCTGTAAAATGGGGATTTCTAGACTGTGAGCCCGCTGTTGGGTAGGGACCGTCTCTATCTGTTGGCAACTTGGACTTCCCAAGCGCTTAGTCCAGTGCTCGGCACACAGTAAGCGCTCAATAAAAACGATTGAATGAGTGAATGAATGAATGACCTCAGCTGTAAAATGGGGATTTCTAGACTGTGAGCCCGCTGTCGGGTAGGGACCGTCTCTATCAGTTGATGACTTGGACGTCCCAAGCGCTTAGTCCAGTGCTCTGCACACAGTAAGCGCTCAATAAATACGATTGAATGAATGAATGAATGACCTCAGCTGTAAAATGGGGATTTCTAGCCTGTGAGCCCGCTGTTGGTTAGGGACCATCTCTATATGTTGCCGACTTGGACATCCCAAGCGCTTAGTCCAGTGCTCTGCACACAGTAAGCGCTCAATAAATACGACTGAATGACGGAGTGAATGACCTCAGCTGTAAAATGGGGATTTCTAGCCTGTGAGCCCGCTGTTGGTTAGGGACCGTCTCTATATGTTGCCGACTTGGACATCCCAAGCGCTTAGTCCAGTGCTCTGCACACAGTAAGCGCTCAATAAATACGACTGAATGACGGAGTGAACGACCTCAGCTGTAAAATGGGGATTTCTAGACTGCGAGCCCACTGTTGGGTAGGGACCGTCTCTATCTGTTGCCGACTTGGACGTCCCAAGCGCTTAGTCCAGTGCTCGGCACACCGTAAGCGCTCAATAAATACGACTGAATGACTGAATGAACGACCTCAGCTGTAAAATGGGGATTTCTAGACTGCGAGCCCACTGTTGGGTAGGGACCGTCTCTAGATGTTGCCAACTTGGACGTCCCAAGCGCTTAGTCCAGTGCTCTGCACACAGTAAGCGCTCAATAAATACGATTGATTGGCTGAACGTACCAGAGGGGGAGTTTTGGTGGTTGGAATTGGGGGAACTGATTGATTACCTTCTCTGCTCCCATGCTGGGGCATTTCCAATTGTAGAGATAATACTGCAGGTTTCCATCTCCGATGCCAAACTTGAGCTTCTCCAGGAAAGTTTTGTTTTCCATGAGATCCAGTGCATTGAACACATCGAAACCTTTCTGCGAGGAGAGAGGGAGGCAGAGCTATTATTATTATTATTATTATTATTATTGTTATGTGCAAAGCACTGTTCTAAGCGCTGGGGAGGTTACCAGGTGATTAGAGGCAGCGCGGCTCAGTGGAAAGAGCCCAGTTCGCGGGATTTCTTAAGCGCTTAGTATGTGCCGGTCGGTTGGGAAGGGACCGTCTCTATATGTTGCCAACTTGGACTTCCCAAGCGCTTAGTCCAGTGCTCTGCACACAGTAAGCGCTCAATAAATACAATTGAATGAATGAATGAATGAATGAATGAATGGTCCTTCCTGAGGCCGGGGGAGTGAGCCCGCCGTTGGGTAGGGACCGTCTCTATCTGTTGCCCGCTTGGACTTCCTAAGCGCTCAGTCCAGTGCTCTGCACACAGTAAGCGCTCAATAAATACGATTGAATGAATGAATGAATGGTCCTTCCTGAGGCCTAGGGGAGTGAGCCCGCTGTTGGGTAGGGCCCGTCTCTAGATGTTGCCAACTTGGACTTCCCAAGCGCTTAGTCCAGTGCTCTGCACACAGTAAGCGCTCAATAAATACGACTGAATGAATGAATGAATGAATGGTCCTTCCTGAGGCCGGGGGAGTGAGCCTGCCGTTACGTAGGGACCGTCTCTATCTGTTGCCCACTTGGACTTCCTAAGCGCTCAGTCCAGTGCTCTGCACACAGTAAGTGCTCAATAAATACGACTGAATGAATGAATGAATGAATGGTCCTTCCTGAGGCCTAGGGGAGTGAGCCCGCCGTTGGGTAGGGACCGTCTCTAGATGTTGCCAACTTGGACTTCCCAAGCGCTTAGTCCAGTGCTCTGCACACAGTAAGCGCTCAATAAATACGACTGAATGAATGAATGAATGAATGAATGGTCCTTCCTGAGGCCGGGGGAGTGAGCCTGCCGTTAGGTAGGGACCGTCTCTATCTGTTGCCCACTTGGACTTCCTAAGCGCTCAGTCCAGTGCTCTGCACACAGTAAGCGCTCAATAAATACGACTGAATGAATGAATGAATGAATGGTCCTTCCTGAGGCCGGGGAATTGAGCCCGCCGTTAGGTAGGGACCGTCTCTATCTGTTGCCCACTTGGACTTCCTAAGCGCTCAGTCCAGTGCTCTGCACACAGTAAGCGCTCAATAAATACGATTGAATGAATGAATGAATGAATGAATGGTCCTTCCTGAGGCCTAGGGGAGTGAGCCTGCCGTTAGGTAGGGACCGTCTCTATCTGTTGCCCACTTGGACTTCCTAAGCGCTCAGTCCAGTGCTCTGCACACAGTCAGCGCTCAATAAATACGATTGAATGAATGAATGAATGAATGGTCCTTCCTGAGGCCTAGGGGAGTGAGCCCGCCGTTGGGTAGGGACCGTCTCTAGATGTTGCCAACTTGGACTTCCCAAGCGCTTAGTCCAGTGCTCTGCACACAGTAAGCGCTCAATAAATACGACTGAATGAATGAATGAATGAATGGTCCTTCCTGAGGCCGGGGGAGTGAGCCTGCCGTTACGTAGGGACCGTCTCTATCTGTTGCCCACTTGGACTTCCTAAGCGCTCAGTCCAGTGCTCTGCACACAGTAAGTGCTCAATAAATACGACTGAATGAATGAATGAATGAATGGTCCTTCCTGAGGCCTAGGGGAGTGAGCCCGCCGTTAGGTACGGACCGTCTCTATCTGTTGCCCACTTGGACTTCCTAAGCGCTCAGTCCAGTGCTCTGCACACAGTAAGCGCTCAATAAATACGATTGAATGAATGAATGAATGAATGAATGAATGGTCCTTCCTGGGGCCTAGGGGAGTGAGCCCGCCGTTAGGTAGGGACCGTCTCTATCTGTTGCCCACTTGGACTTCCTAAGCGCTCAGTCCAGTGCTCTGCACACAGTAAGCGCTCAATAAATACGATTGAATGAATGAATGAATGAATGAATGAATGGTCCTTCCTGGGGCCTAGGGGAGTGAGCCCGCCGTTAGGTAGGGACCGTCTCTATCTGTTGCCCACTTGGACTTCCTAAGCGCTCAGTCCAGTGCTCTGCACACAGTAAGCGCTCAATAAATACGATTGAATGAATGAATGAATGAATGAATGAATGGTCCTTCCTGGGGCCTAGGGGAGTGAGCCCGCCGTTAGGTAGGGACCGTCTCTATCTGTTGCCCACTTGGACTTCCTAAGCGCTCAGTCCAGTGCTCTGCACACAGTAAGCGCTCAATAAATACGATTGAATGAATGAATGAATGAATGAATGAATGGTCCTTCCTGGGGCCTAGGGGAGTGAGCCCGCCGTTAGGTAGGGACCGTCTCTATCTGTTGCCCACTTGGACTTCCTAAGCGCTCAGTCCAGTGCTCTGCACACAGTAAGCGCTCAATAAATACGATTGAATGAATGAATGAATGAATGAATGAATGGTCCTTCCTGGGGCCTAGGGGAGTGAGCCCGCCGTTAGGTAGGGACCGTCTCTAGATGTTGCCAACTTGGACTTCCCAAGCGCTTAGTCCAGTGCTCTGCCCACAGTAAGCGCTCAATAAATACGATTGAATGAATGAATGAATGAATGGTCCTTCCTGAGGCCTAGGGGAGTGAGCCCGCCGTTGGGTAGGGACCGTCTCTATACGTTGCCAACTTGGACTTCCCAAGCGCTTAGTCCATAGCTCTGCCCACAGTAAGTACTCAACAAATACGATTGAAAGAATGAATGAATGAATGCGTGGCTCAGTGGAAATCACTCAAACGTATTGATTGAGCGCTTACTGTGGGCAGAGCACTGGACTAAGCGCTTGGGAAGTCCAAGTCGGCAACACATAGAGACAGTCCCTACCCAACAGCGGGCTCACAGTCTAGAAGAGCCCGGGCTTTGGAGTCAGAGGTCACGGGTTCAAACCCCGGCTCTGCCTCCTGTCAGCTGGGTGCCTTTGGGCGGGTCACTTCACTTCTCTGGGCCTCAGTTCCCTCATCTGTCAAATGGGGATGAAGACTGCGAAGCCCCCCGGGGAACAACCTGATCACCTTGCAACATCCCCAGTGCTTAGAACAGTGCTTGGAGCATAGTAAGCGCTTAATAAATGCCATTATTATTATTGTGAATATGTTGCCCATTTGTACTTCCCAAGCGCTTAGTACAGTGCTCTGCACACAGTAAGCGCTCAATAAATGCGATTGATGATCATTATGAATGAATAGAAAGCGCTTAATGCTATTATTATTATTAATTAGTCCCTGCTGCTTCCTGGGCCAGATCCCGGCCCTGCCACTTGTCTGCTGGGTGGCCTAGGGCAAGTCGCTTCACTTCTCTGGGCCTCAGTGACCTCATCTGTATAATGGGGATTGAGACCGCAAGCCCCAGGTGGGACAGGGACTGTGTCCAACCTGATTTGCTCGGATCCACCCCCGTGCTTAGTACAGTGCCTTGCGCATAGCAAGCGCTTAATACATAGAATTATTAAAAAATTTGACAATAAACCCATTCCCTGCCCACAAGGAGCTTACAGTCTAGAGGACTGTAATACCACAGTAATGATTGTGATGTCTGTTAAATGATTACTCTGGGCCAAGCACTGTACTAAGCGCTGGGGTAGACGCAAGATCAGCAGGTTGGACACTGTCTCCGTCCCACCCGGAGCTCACCGTCAAAGGAAGAGGGTGAACGGCGTGGCTCGGGGGGAAGAGCCCGGGCTTTGGAGTCGGATCATCATCAATCGTATTTATTGAGCGCTTACTGTGTGCAGAGCACTGGACTAAGCGCTTGGGAAGTCCAAGCTGGCAACATCTAGAGACGGTCCCTACCCAACAAGGGGCTCCCAGACTGAGCCCCTTCCTTCCTCTCCCCCTCGTCCCCCTCTCCATCCCCCCATCTTACCTCCTTCCCTTCCCCACTGCACCTGTTGTTTGTACATATTTATTACTCTATTTAGTTATTTATTTATTTTACTTGTACATATCTATTCTATTTATTTTATTTTGTTAGTATGTTTTGTTAGTATGTTTTGTTAGTATGTTTGGTTTTGTTCTCTGTCCCCCTTCTGTCTCCCGCCTCCCCCACATGTCTGCTGTGTGACCTTGGGCATGTCACTTCACTTCTCTGTGCCTCAGTTCCCTCATCTGTAAAATGGGGATTAAGACTGTGAGCCCCCCCCGTGGGACAACCTCATCTCCTTGTGTTCCCCCCAGCGCTTAGAACAGTGCTTTGCACATAGTAAGCGCTTGACAAATACCAATATTATTATTATTATTATTATTTTAGACTGTGAGCCCACTGTTGGGTAGGGACTGTCTCTAGATGTTGCCAATTTGGACTTCCCAAGCGCTTAGTACAGTGCTCTGCACACAGTAAGCGCTCAATAAACACGATTGATGATGACTGATGAAAAGGGGGAGACGGAACAAAACCAAACAGACTAACAGAATAAAATAAATAGAATAGATATGTACAAGTAAAATAAATAAATAGAGTAATAAATATGTCCAAACATATATCCATATATACAGGTGCTGTGGGGAAGGGAAGGAGGTAAGATGGGGGGGATGGAGAGGGGGAGAGGAAGGAAGGGGTTCAAACGTCATGCCATGGGTTCAAATCCCGGCTCCGCCAATTGTCAGCTGGGTGACTTTATGCGAGGCAAAAAACAATAATTTTTAATATTAAACATAATATTTTTAAAAATCATAATTTTGATATTTTTTTAAAGCCCTTGCTATGTGTCAAGCACTGTTTTTTTAGAGAAGCAGCGGACTTGGGAGTCGGAGGTCATGGGTCCGAATCCCGGCTCCGCCAATTATCGGCTGGGTGACTTTGGGCGAGCCACTTCACTTCTCTGGGCCTCCGTTCCCTCATCTGTAATAATAATAATGGTATTTGTTAAGCGCTTACTATGTGCAAAGCACTGTTCTAAGCGCTGGGGTGGGGGGATGCAAGGTGATCAGGCTGCCCCACCGATTATCAGCTGTGTGACTCTGGTCGAGTCACTTCACTTCTCTGGGCCTCCGTTCCCTCATCTGTAATAATAATAATGGTATTTGTTAAGCGCTTACTATGTGCAAAGCACTGTTCTAAGCGCTGGCGGGGGGATGCAAGGTGATCAGGCTGCCCCACCGATTATCAGCTGTGTGACTTTGGGCGAGCCACTTCACTTCTCTGGGCCTCACTTCCCTCATCTGGAAAATGGGGATGAAGACTGTGGGCCCCCCGTGGGAACAACCTGATCACCTTTATCTATTTGTATTAATGTCCGTCCCCCCCCTAGACCGTGAGCTCCTTGTTGCCAGCTTGGACTTCCCAAGCGCTTAGTCCAGTGCTCCGCACACAGTAAGCGCTCAATAAATACGACTGAATGAATCACCATCATCATCATCAATCGTATTTATTGAGCGCTTACTGTGTGCGGAGCGCTGGACTAAGCGCTTGGGAAGTCCAAGTTCATTCATTCAGTCATTCAATCGGATTTATTGACTGCTTACTGTGTGCAGAGCACTGGACTGAGCACCTGGGAGGTCCAAGTTCATTCATTCATTCACTCAATCGGATTTATGGAGCGCTTACTGTGTGCAGAGCACTGGACTAAGCACCTGGGAAGGCCACGTTCATTCATTCATTCATTCATTCAATCGGATTGATTGAGCACTTACTGTGTGCGGAGCGCTGGACTAAGCGCTTGGGAAGTCCAAGTTCATTCATTCAGTCATTCAATCGGATTTACTGACTGCTTACTGTGTGCAGAGCACTGGACTGAGCACCTGGGAGGTCCAAGTTCATTCATTCATTCACTCAATCGGATTTACGGAGCGCTTACTGTGTGCACAGCACTGGACTAAGCACCTGGGAAGTCCACGTTCATTCATTCATTCATTCACTCAATCGGATTGATTGAGCGCTTACTGTGTGCGGAGCGCTGGACTAAGCGCTTGGGAAGTCCAAGTTCATTCATTCAGTCATTCAATCGGATTTATTGACTGCTTACTGTGTGCAGAGCACTGGACTGAGCACCTGGGAGGTCCAAGTTCATTCATTCATTCACTCAATCGGATTTATGGAGCGCTTACTGTGTGCAGAGCACTGGACTAAGCGCTTGGGAAGTCCAAGTTCATTCATTCAGTCATTCAATCGGATTTATTGACTGCTTACTGTGTGCAGAGCACTGGACTAAGCACCTGGGAAGTCCACGTTCATTCATTCAATCGGATTTATTGAGCGCTTACTGTGTGCGGAGCGCTGGACTAAGCGCTTGGGAAGTCCAAGTTGGCAACGTATAGAGGCAGTCCCTACCCAACTCACAGTCTAAAAGGGGGAGACAGAGAACAAAACCAAACGTACTAACAAAATCAAATAAATAGAATAGATAGGTACAAATAAAATAGAGTAAAAAAAAATAAAATAAAATGAATGAATGAATGAATGCTTCTCCCCAGGGACAGTCCCTACCCAACTCACAGTCTAAAAGGGGGAGACAGAGAACAAAAGCAAACGTACTAACAAAATCAAATAGATAGGATAGATAGGTACAAATAAAATAGAGTAAAAAAAAATAAAATAAAATGAATGAATGAATGAATGCTTCTCCCCAGGGACAGTCCCTACCCAACTCACAGTCTAAAAGGGGGAGACAGAGAACAAAACCAAACGCACTAACAAAATCAAATAAATAGAATAGATAGGTACAAATAAAATAGAGTAAAAAAAATAAAATAGAATGAATGAATGAATGCTTCTCCCCAGGGACAGTCCCTACCCAACTCACAGTCTAAAAGGGGGAGACAGAGAACAAAAGCAAACGCACTAACAAAATCAAATAAATAGAATAGATAGGTACAAATAAAATAGAGTAAAAAAAATAAAATAGAATGAATGAATGAATGCTTCTCCCCAGGGACAGTCCCTACCCAACTCACAGTCTAAAAGGGGGAGACAGAGAACAAAACCAAACGCATTAGCAAAATCAAATAAATAGAATAGATAGGTACAAATAAAATAGAGTAAAAAAAAAAAAATAAAATGAATGAATGAATGAATGCTTCTCCCCAGGGACAGTCCCTACCCAACTCACAGTCTAAAAGGGGGAGACAGAGAACAAAAGCAAACGCACTAACAAAATCAAATAAATAGAATAGATAGGTACAAATAAAATAGAGTAAAAAAAATAAAATAGAATGAATGAATGAATGCTTCTCCCCAGGGACAGTCCCTACCCAACTCACAGTCTAAAAGGGGGAGACAGAGAACAAAACCAAACGTACTAACAAAATCAAATAGATAGGATAGATAGGTACAAATAAAATAGAGTAAAAAAAAATAAAATAAAATGAATGAATGAATGAATGCTTCTCCCCAGGGACAGTCCCTACCCAACTCACAGTCTAAAAGGGGGAGACAGAGAACAAAACCAAACGCACTAACAAAATCAAATAAATAGAATAGATAGGTACAAAGAAAATAGAGTAAAAAAAATAAAATAAAATGAATGAATGAATGAATGCTTCTCCCCAGGGACAGTCCCTACCCAACTCACAGTCTAAAAGGGGGAGACAGAGAACAAAACCAAACGCACTAACAAAATCAAATAGATAGAATAGATAGGTACAAATAAAATAGAGTAAAAAAAATAAAATAGAATGAATGAATGAATGCTTCTCCCCAGGGACAGTCCCTACCCAACTCACAGTCTAAAAGGGGGAGACAGAGAACAAAACTAAACGCATTAGCAAAATCAAATAAATAGAATAGATAGGGACAAATAAAATAGAGTAAAAAAAAATAAAATAAAATGAATGAATGAATGAATGCTTCTCCCCAGGGACAGTCCCTACCCAACTCACAGTCTAAAAGGGGGAGACAGAGAACAAAACCAAACGCATTAGCAAAATCAAATAGAATAGATAGGTACAAATAAAATAGAGTAAAAAAAAATAAAATAAGATGAATGAATGAATGAATGCTTCTCCCCAGGGATAGTCCCTACCCAACTCACAGTCTAAAAGGGGGAGACAGAGAACAAAACCAAACGCACTAACAAAATCAAATAGATAGAATAGATAGGTACAAATAAAATAGAGTAAAAAAAAATAAAATAAAATGAATGAATGAATGAATGCTTCTCCCCAGGGACAGTCCCTACCCAACTCACAGTCTAAAAGGGGGAGACAGAGAACAAAACCAAATGCACTAACAAAATCAAATAGAATAGATAGGTACAAATAAAATAGAGTAAAAAAAATAAAATAAAATGAATGAATGAATGAATGCTTCTCCCCAGGGACAGTCCCTACCCAACTCACAGTCTAAAAGGGGGAGACAGAGAACAAAAGCAAACGTACTAACAAAATCAAATAGATAGAATAGATAGGTACAAATAAAATAGAGTAAAAAAAAATAAAATAAAATGAATGAATGAATGAATGCTTCTCCCCAGGGACAGTCCCTACCCAACTCACAGTCTAAAAGGGGGAGACAGAGAACAAAACCAAACGCACTAACAAAATCAAATAGATAGAATAGATAGGTACAAATAAAATAGAGTAAAAAAAATAGAATGAATGAATGAATGCTTCTCCCCAGGGACAGTCCCTACCCAACTCACAGTCTAAAAGGGGGAGACAGAGAACAAAACCAAGCGTACTAACAAAATCAAATAAATAGAATAGATAGGTAGAAATAAAATAGAGTAAAAAAAATAAAATAAAATGAATGAATGAATGAATGCTTCTCCCCAGGGACAGTCCCTACCCAACTCACAGTCTAAAAGGGGGAGACAGAGAACAAAAGCAAACGTACTAACAAAATCAAATAAATAGAATAGATGGGTACAAATAAAATAGAGTAAAAAAAATAAAAATAAAATGAATGAATGAATGAATGCTTCTCCCCAGGGACAGTCCCTACCCAACTCACAGTCTAAAAGGGGGAGACAGAGAACAAAACCAAACGCACTAACAAAATCAAATAAATAGAATAGATGGGTACAAATAAAATAGAGTAAAAAAAATAAAAATAAAATGAATGAATGAATGAGTGCTTCTCCCCACCCGCCGCCGGCCCCCCGGCCGCGGTGGCCCCCTTTCCCCGCGGCGTCTCACCGCTTTGGCGAGGACGAGGGCATCGCCCATGAGGTCTAAGAGTGGCGTCTGCGTGTGCACGTTGTAGAAGGAGTAAGCAGCTTTGAGGCTCTTGTGCGTCGGGTGGTTCATGATGGTGGAGGGCAGCGTGTAGAAGCTCAGGAAATCCGTCACTTCGCCGTTCCCGTTCTGCGGGGAGACCACGGTAAGCTCGCTTTGCCCGTTCGGGCGGCGCCCGTTCATGACAATAATGACGACGACGACAACAATCGTATTTATTGAGCGCTTACTGTGTGCAGAGTACACAGTACTTCTTCCTCTCTTCCTCCCTTCAAGGCCCTGCTGAGAGCTCACCTCCTCCAGGAGGCCTTCCCAGACTGAGCCCCTTCTTTCCTCTCCCCCTCGTCCCCCTCTCCATCCCCCCGTCTTACCTCCTTCCCTTCCCCACAGCACCTGTATATATGTATATATGGTTGTACATATTTATTACTCTATTTATTTATTCATTTATTTATTTTACTTGTACATTTCTATCCTACTTATTTTATTTTGTTGGTATGTTTGGTTCTGTTCTCTGTCTCCCCCTTTTAGACTGTGAGCCCACTGTTGGGTAGGGACTGTCTCTATGTGATGCCAATTTGTACTTCCCAAGCGCTTAGTACAGTGCTCTGCACATAGTAAGCGCTCAATAAATACGATTGATTGATTGATTGATTGATTGCAGAGCACTGGACTGAGCGCTTGGGAAGTCCAAATTGGCAACATACAGAGACAGTCCCTACCCACCAGTGGGCTCACAGGCGCCCGTTAATAATAATAATGACAACAACAACAACAATCGTATTTATGGAGTGCTTACTGTGTGCACAGCACTGGACTGAGCGCTTGAGAAGTCCAAATTGGCAACATCTAGAGACAGTCCCTACCCAACAGTGGGCTCACAGGCGCCCGTTAATAATAATAATGACAACAACAACAACAACAATCGTATTTATGGAGCGCTTACTGTGTGCAGAGCACTGGACTGAGCGCTTGGGAAGTCCAAATTGGCAACATACAGAGACAGTCCCTACCTAACAGTAGGCTCACAGGCGCCCGTTAATAATAATAATGACAACAACAACAACAATCGTATTTATGGAGCGCTTACTGTGTGCAGAGCACTGGACTGAGCGCTTGGGAAGGCCAAATTGGCAACATACAGAGACGGTCCCTACCCAACAGTGGGCTCACAGTCTAAAAGGGGGAGACAGAGAACAAAACCAAACATACTAACAAAATAAAATAGAATAGATAGGTACAAGTAAAATAGAGTAATAAATCCGTACAAACATATATACATCTATACAGGTGCTGTGGGGAAGGGAAGGAGGTAAGATGGGGGGGGTGGAGAGGGGGACGAGGGGGAGAGGAAGGAAGGGGATCAGTCCGGGAAGGCCTCCTGGAGGAGGTGAGCTCTCAGCAGGGCCTTGGATAGCATTTATTAAGCGCTTACTCTGTGCAAAGCGCTGTTCTAAGCGCTGGGGAGGTTACCAGGTGATCACACCTTTAGCCTGTGAGCCCGCTGCTGGGTAGGGACCGTCTCTAGATGCTGCCAACTTGGACTTCCCAAGCGCTTAGTCCAGTGCTCTGCACACAGTCGGCGCTCAATAAATACGATTGATGATGATCAGGTTGTCCCACTGGGGGGCTCACAGTCTTCACCCCCATTTGACAGATGAGGGAACTGAGGCCCAGAGAATCGATGAATCAATCAATCGTATTTATTGAGCGCTTACTGTGTGCGGAGCACTGGACTCAGCGCTTGGGAAGTCCAAGGTGGCAACATATAGAGACGGGCCCTACCCAACAGCGGGCTCACAGTCGAAAAGTGAAGTGACTTGCCCAAAGTCACCCAGCTGATAAGTGGCGGAGCCGGGATTGGAACCCATGACCTCTGACTGCAAAGCCCGGGCTCTTTCCGCTGAGCCACGCTGCGTACTACGCGCCAGGCACTGTACTGCACGCCAGGCTCATCGGGTCCGTGTCCCACATGGCGGTCACGGCCTCTATCCCCATTTTACAGCTGAGGACTAGAGAAGTTAAGGGACTGGCCCAAGGTCACACAGCAGAGCGGTGGCGGAGGCAGATTTAGAACCCAGGTCCTTGTGATGCCCAGGCCTGGGCTCGTTAGGCCCCATCGCGTCTACTAGCTCTGCTGTATTGTATGAGAGAAGCAGCGTGCCATTACTATAATTATCATTATTGTACTAGAGAAGCAGCGTGGCTCAGTGGAAAGAGCCCGGGCTTTGGAGGCAGAGGTCATGGGTTCAAATCCCGGCTCCGCCAACTGTCAGCTGGGTGACTTTGGGCAAGTCACTTCACTTCTCTGGGCCTCACTTCCCTCATCTGGAAAATGGGGATGAAGACTGTGAGCCCCCCGCGGGACAACCTGATCTCCTTGTATCCTCCCCAGCGCTTAGAACAGTGCGTTGCACATAGTAAGCACTTAATAAATGCCATCATTATTATTATTATTGTACTAGAGAAGCAGCGTGGCTCAGTGGAAAGAGCCCGGGCTTTGGAGGCAGAGGTCATGGGTTCAAATCCCAGCCCCGCCAACTGTCAGCTGTGCGACTTTGGGCAAGTTGCTTCACTTCTCTGGGCCTCAGCTCCCTCATCTGGAAAATGGGGATGAAGACTGGGAGCCCCCCGCGGGACAACCTGATCACCCTGTAACCTCCCCAGCGCTTAGAACAGTGCTTTGCACATAGTAAGCACTTAATAAACGCCATTATTATTATTATCATTATTGTACTAGAGAAGCAGCGTGGCTCAGTGGAAAGAGCCCGGGCTTTGGAGGCAGAGGTCATGGGTTCTAATTCCAGCTCCTATAATTGTCATCTGTGTGACTTTGGGCAAGTCGCTTCACTTCTCTGGGCCTCAGTTCCTTCATCTGGAAAATGGGGATGAAGACTGTGAGCCCCCCGCAGGACAACCTGATCACCCTGTAACCTCCCCAGCGCTTAGAACAGTGCTTTGCACATAGTAAGCATTTAATAAACGCCATTATTATTATTATTCTACTAGAGAAGCAGCATGGCTCAGTGGAAAGAGCCCGGGCTTTGGAAGCAGAGATCATGGGTTCAAATTCCAGCTCCGCCAACTGTCAGCTGTGCGACCTTGGACAAATCGCTTCACTTCTCTGGGCCTCAGATACCTCATCTGGAAAATGGGGATGAAGACTGTGACCCCCCCCCCGCGGGACAACCTGATCACCTTGTAACCTCCCCAGCGCTTAGAACAGCGCTTTGCACATAGTAAGCACGCAATAAATGCCATTATTATTATTATTGTACTAGAGAAGCAGCGTGGCTCAGTGGAAAGAGCCCGGGCTTTGGAGTCAGAGGTCATGGGTTCAAATCCCAGCTCTGCCAACTGTCAGCTGTGTGACCTTGGACAAATCGCTTCACTTCTCTGGGCCTCAGATACCTCATCTGGAAAATGGGGGTGAAGACTGTGAGCCCCCCGCGAGACAACCTGATCACCTGGTAACCTCCCCAGCGCTTAGAACAGTGCTTTGCACATAGTAAGCACTTAATAAACGCCATTATTATTATTATCATTATTGTACTAGAGAAGCAGCGTGGCTCAGTGGAAAGAGCCCGGGCTTTGGAGGCAGAGGTCATGGGTTCAAATCCCAGCTCTGCCAACTGTCAGCTGTGTGACCTTGGACAAGTCACTTCACTTCTCTGGGCCTCAGTTCCCTCATCTGGAAAATGGGGATGAAGACTGTGAGCCCCCCGCGGAACAACCTGATCACCCTGTAACCTCCCCAGCGCTTAGAACAGTGCTTTGCACATGGTAAGCGCTTAATAAATGCCATTACTACTGCTTTGCGCATAGGAAGCGCTTAATAAATGCCATCGTTATTATTATTACTCTCCCAAGTGCTGAATCCAGTGCTCTGCACACAGGAGGTGCTCACTAAATCCCCCTGATGATGACAAGGAGGGTTGCCGAGGGAAGGGGCGCTCTGTCAGTAGTCAGCTAGGGAGCTGGGGGATGGCGCTTGACTTCCCAAGCGCTTAGCCCAGTGCTCCGCACACAGTAAGCGCTCAATAAATACGACTGAATGAATCATCATCATCATCAATCGTATTTATTGAGCGCTTACTATGTGCAGAGCACTGTACTAACCGCTTGGGAAGTACAAACTGGCAACATCTAGGGACAGTCCCTACCCAACAGTGGGCTCACAGTCTAAAACGGGGAGACGGAGAACAAAACCAAACATACTAACAAAATAAAATAAATAGAATAGATAGGTACAAATAAAATAAATAAATAAATAGAGTAATAAATCTGCCCCGTCTTATCTATCTCGCCTATTGTCTGTCTCCCCTTCTAGACCGTGAGCCCACTGTTGGGTAGGGACCGTCTCTGTATGTTCCCAAACGCTTAGTACAGTGCTCTGCGCACAGTAAGCGCTCAATAATAATAATAATAATGACGGTATTTGTTAAGCGCTTACTATGTGCCAAGCACCGTTCTAAGCACTGGGGGGATACAAGGTGATCAGGTTGCCCCCGGGGGGCTCCCAGTCTTCATCCCCATTTTCCAGATGAGGGAACTGAGGCTTAGAGAAGTGACTTGCCCAAAGTCACACAGCGGACAGTTGTCAGAGTCGGAATTTGAACCCATGACCTCTGACTCCAAAGCCCGGGCTCTTTCCCCTGAGCCACGCTCAATAAATACGATCGAATGAATGAAATCTCGCCTCCAACCCCTCCTCTACGTCCCGGACTGCCCTCCCCTCTCAAATCCGACAGTAATAATAATAATAATAATGATGATGGTATTTGTTAAGCGCTTACTATGTGCAAAGCACTCTTCTAAGCACTGGGGAGGTTATGAGGTGATCAGGTTGTCCCACGGGAGGCTCACGGTTTTAATCCCCATTTTCCAGATGAGGGAACTGAGGCCCAGAGAAGTGAAGTGACTTGCCCGAAGTCACCCAGCTGATAATTGGTGGAGCTGGGATTTGAACCCACGACCTCTGACTCCGAAGCCCGGGCTCTTTCCACTGAGCCACGCTGCTTCTCCATCCATCCATTCATTCATTCGGAACTCTCTCCCCCTTCAGAGCTTTATTATTGAAGGCCCACCTCCACCTGGGAGCGTTCCCTGACTGATCCCTCTTTTCCTCTCCTCCCACCCCCTCCTGCATCCCCCGACTTGCTCCCTTTAATAATAATAATGGCATTTATTAAGCGCTTACTATGTGCAAAGCACTGTTCTAAGCGCTGGGGAGGTTACAAGGTGATCGGGTTGTCCCATGGGGGGGCTCAGTCTTCATTCCCCTCCTCTCCCCCCTCCGTCCCCCTCCCCCATCCCCTCCGCCTTACCTCCTTCCCTTCCCCACAGCACCTGTATAGATGTATACATGTTTGTATGGATTTATTACTCTATTTATTTATTTTACTTGTACCTATCTATTCTATTTATTTTATTTTGTTAGTATGTTTGGTTTTGTTCTCTGTCTCCCCCTTTTAGACTGTGAGCCCACTGTTGGGTAGGGACTGTCTCTAGATGTTGCCAACTTGGACTTCCCAAGCGCTTAGTCCAGTGCTCTGCACACAGTAAGTGCTCAATAAATACAATTGATTGATTGACTGATTTAACAAATACCATTATTACTATTAGTCAGCCCTCGCCCTGTCCCCCTCACCCTCCTGTATAGATGTATACATATTTGGATGGATTTATTACTCTATTTATTTATTTATTTTACTTGTACCTATCTATTCTATTCATTTTATTTTGTTAGTATGTTTGGTTTTGTTCTCTGTCTCCCCCTTTTAGACTGTGAGCCCCCTGTTGGGTAGGGACTGTCTCTAGATGTTGCCAACTTGGACTTCCCAAGCGCTTAGTACAGTGCTCTGCACACAGGAAGCGCTCAATAAATACAACTGATTGATTGATCGATCCCCATTGGACAGATGAGGGAACTGAGGCCCAGAGAAGTGACTTGCCCAAAGTCACCCAGCTGACAATTGGCGGAGCCGGGATTTGAACCCATGACCTCTGCCTCCAAAGCCTGGGCTCTTTCCACTGAGCCACGCTGCTTCTCTAATTCATTATTCATCCCCCCTCCAAGCCCCACACCGCATATATCCATTCCCATAATCTGTTTATTTCTACTAATGCCAGCCTCTCCCTTTAATCAATCAATCAATCAATCGTATTTATTGAGCGCTTACTGTGTGCAGAGCACTGGACTAAGCGCTTGGGAAGTCCAAGTTGGCAACATCTAGAGACAGTCCCTACCCAACAGTGGGCTCACAGGCTAGAAGGGGGAGACAGACAACAAAACAAAACATACTAACAAAATAAAATGAATAGAATAAATATGGGTAGGGACCGTCTCTCTATGTTGCCAACTTGGACTTCCCAAGCGCTTCATCCAGTGCTCTGCACACAGTAAGCGCTCAATAAATACGATTGATTGATTAAGACTGTGAGCCCACTGTTAGGTAGGGACCGTCTCTAGATGTTGCCAACTTGGACTTCCCAAGCGCTTCGTCCAGTGCTCTGCACACAGTAAGCGCTCAATAAATATGAATGATTGATTGATTGATTGATAAGACTGTGAGCCCACTGTTGGGTAGGGGCCATCTCTATAATTGATAAGACTGTGAGCCCACTGTTGGGTAGGGCCTGTCTCTAGATGTTGCCAACTTGTACTTCCCAAGCGCTTCGTCCAGTGCTCTGCACACAGTAAGTGCTCAATAAATACGAATGATTGATTGATTGATTGATAAGACTGTGAGCCCACTGTTGGGTAGGGACCATCTCTATAATTGATAAGACTGTGAGCCCACTGCTGGATAGGGACCGTCTCTATATGTTGCCAACTTGTACTTCCCAAGCGCTTCGTCCAATGCTCTGCACACAGTAAGTGCTCAATAAATACGATTGATGATTGATTGATTGATAAGACTGTGAGCCCACTGTTGGGTAGGGACTACTCTATATGTTGCCAACTTGGACTTCCCAAGCGCTTCGTCCGGTGCTCTGCACACAGTAAGCGCTCAATAAATAGGATTGATGGATTGACAAGACTGTGAGCCCACTGTTGGGTAGGGACCGTCTATAATTGATAAGACTGTGAGCCCGCTGTTGGGTAGGGACTGTCTCTAGATGTTGCCAACTTGGACTTCCCAAGCGCTTCGTCCGGTGCTCTGCACACAGTAAGCACTCAATAAATACGATCGATAGATTGATTGATAAGGCTGTGAGCCCACTGTTGGGTAGGGACCGTCTCTATAACTGATAAGACTGTGAGCCCACCGCTGGATAGGGACCGTCTCTATATGTTGCCAACTTGTACTTCCCAAGCGCTTCGTCCAATGCTCTGCACACAGTAAGCGCTCAATAAATACGACTGATTGATTGATAAGACTGTGAGCCCACTAGGGACTGTCTCTATAAGTGATAAGACTGTGAGCCCACTGTTGGGTAGGGACTGTCTCTATATGTTGCCAACTTGTACTTCCCAAGCGCTTAGTACAGTGCTCTGCACACAGTAAGCGCTCAATAAATACAATTGATGATGATGATGTTGCCAACTTGGACTTCCCAAGCGCTTCGTCCGGTGCTCTGCACACAGTAAGCGCTCACTAAATACGACTGAATGAATGAAGACTGGGAGCCCCCTCGTCGTGGGACAACCAGATCACCTTGTAACCTCCCCAGCGCTTCCAACGGTGCTGTGCCCGTAGTAAGCGCTTAGCACCATCGTTATTACTATAATGCGGGCCGCTCCCGAGCGCTTAGTACAGGCCGGGCTCCAGAAAGGCGGCTGAAGGAGCGACCGAAGGCTGACCTCGACGACGAAGGTGTCGATGATGTTCTCCTGAGGGAAGAACCAGTGCTCCACCTCTTCGCGGCTCATGAGGGGGGTCAGGTGGAACTGTTTCAGGTACTGCCCCAGGAGCCTGTGCACCACCGCTATGTCCTTGTGCTCCATGGGGCGCAAGCCGGCCGTCTTCGGGGTCTGCGGGACGCGAGAACATCGTCCCCGTCACCTCCCGGAGCCTCCCCGCCTCCCCCCGCCCCGCGCAGACAGCAGCCCCTGGTAGACGACTCTCCCGCCCTTCAAAGCCTTAGGGACCGTGAGCCCGCTGTTGGGTAGGGACCGTCTCCATATGTTGCCAACTTGGACTTCCCAAGCGCTTAGTCCAGTGCTCTGCACACAGTAAGCGCTCAATAAAGACGATTGAATGAATGAATGTTTGTACGTATTTCTTACTCTATTTTACTTATATATATTTATTCTATTTATTTTATTTTGTTAGTATGTTTGGTTTTGTTCTCTGTCTCCCCCTTCTAGACTGTGAGCCCGCTGTTGGGTAGGGACCGTCTCCATATGTTGCCAACTTGGACTTCCCAAGCGCTTAGTCCAGGGCTCTGCACACAGGAAGCACTCAATACAAATGATTGAATGAATGAATGTTTGTATGTATTTATTACTCTATTTTACTTGTACATATTTACTATTCTATTTATTTTATTTTGTTAGTATGTTTGGTTTTGTTCTCTGTCTCCCCCTTCTAGACTGTGAGCCCGCTGTCGGGTAGGGACCGTCTCTATATGCTGCCAACTTGGACTTCCCAAGCGCTTAGTCCAGCGCTCTGCACACAGGAAGCGCTCAATACAAACGATTGAATGAATGAATGTTTGTATGCATTTATTACTCTATTTTACTTGTACATATTTATTCTATTTATTTTATTTGGTTTATATGTTTTGGTTTGTTGCCTGTCTCCCCCTTCTAGCCTGTGCGCCCGCTGTTGGGTAGGGACCGTCTCTATATGTTGCCAACTTGGACTTCACAAGCGCTTAGTCCAGTGCTCTGCAATCAATCAATCAATCAATCAATCGTATTTATTGAGCGCTTACTATGTGCAGAGCACTGTACACAGTAAGCGCTCAGTAAATACGATTGATGACGATGATGATGACCACTCTCCCGCCCTTCAAAGCCTTAAGAGACTGTGAGCCCACTGTTGGGTAGGGACCGTCTCCATATGTTGCCAACTTGGACTTCCCAAGCGCTTAGTCCAGTGCTCTGCACACAGTAAGCGCTCAATAAAGACGATTGAATGAATGAATGAATGTTTGTATGTATTTATTACTCTATTTTACTTGTACATATTTATTCTATTTATTTTATTTGGTTTATATGTTTTGTTTTGTTGCCTGTCTCCCCCTTCTAGACTGTGAGCCCGCTGTCAGGTAGGGACCGTCTCTAGATGGTGCCGACTTGGACTTCCCAAGCGCTTAGTCCAGTGCTCTGCCACACAGTAAGCGCTCACTAAAGACGATTGAATGAATGAATGTTTGTATATATTTATTACTCTATTTTACTTGTACATATTTATTCTATTTATTTTATTTTGTTAGTATGTTTGGTTTTGTTCTCTGTCTCCCCCTTTTAGACTGTGAGCCCACTGTTGGGTAGGGACCGTCTCTAGATGTTGCCAACTTGGACTTCCCAAGCACTTAGTCCAGTGCTCTGCACACAGTAAGCGCTCAATAAATACAATTGATGATGATGATGATGACTACTCTCTCGCCCTTCAAAGCCTTAGAGACTGTGAGCCTGCTGTTGGGTAGGGACCGTCCCTATATGTTGCCAACTTGGACTTCCCAAGCACTTAGTCCAGTGCTCTGCACGCAGGAAGCACTCAATACAGACGATTGAATGAATGAATGTTTGTATGTATTTATTACTCTATTTTACTTGTACATATTCATTCTATTTATTTTATTTGGTTTATATGTTTGGTTTTGTTGCCTGTCTCCCCCTTCTAGACTGTGAGCCCGCTGGTGGGTAGTGACCGTCCCTATATGTTGCCAACTTGGACTTCCCAAGCGCTTAGTCCAGTGCTCTGCACACGGTAAGCGCTCAATAAATACGATTGATGATGATGATGATGACCACTCTCCCGCCCTTCAAAGCCTTAAGAGACTGTGAGCCCACTGTTGGGTAGGGACCGTCTCTATATGTTGCCAACTTGGACTTCCCAAGCGCTTAGTCCAGTGCTCTGCACGCAGGAAGCGCTCAATACAGACGATTGAATGAATGAATGTTTGTATGTATTTATTACTCTATTTTACTTGTACATATTTATTCTATTTATTTTATTTGGTTTATATGTTTGGTTTTGTTGCCTGTCTCCCCCTTCTAGACTGTGAGCCCGCTGTTGGGTAGGGACCGTCTCCATATGTTGCCAACTTGGACTTCCCAAGCACTTAGTCCAGTGCTCTGCACACAGTAAGCGCTCAATAAATACGATTGATGATGATGATGATGACCACTCTCCCGCCCTTCAAAGCCTTAGAGACTGTGAGCCCGCTGTTGGGTAGGGACCGTCTCTAGATGTTGCCAACTTGGACTTCCCAAGCGCTTAGTCCAGGGCTCTGCACACAGGAAGCGCTCAATACAAATGATTGAATGAATGAATGTTTGTATGTATTTATTACTCTATTTTACTTGTACATATTTACTATTCTATTTATTTTATTTTGTTAGTATGTTTGGTTTTGTTCTCTGTCTCCCCCCTTCTAGACTGTGAGCCCGCTGTTGGGTAGGGACCGTCTCTAGATGTTGCCAACTTGGACTTCCCAAGCGCTTAGTCCAGTGCTCTGCACACAGTAAGCACTCAATAAAGACGATTGAATGAATGAATGTTTGTACGTATTTCTTACTCTATTTTACATATTTTTTATTTTACAAATTTATTCTATTTATTTTATTTTGTTAGTATGTTTGGTTTTGTTCTCTGTCTCCCCCTTCTACACTGTGAGCCCGCTGTTGGGTAGGGACCGTCTCCATATGTTGCCAACTTGGACTTCCCAAGCGCTTAGTCCAGTGCTCTGCACACAGTAAGCGCTCAATAAATACGACGGATGATGATGATGATGACCACTCTCCCGCCCTTCAAAGCCTTAGAGACTGTGAGCCCGCTGTTGGGTAGGGACCATCTCTAGATGTTGCCAACTTGGACTTTCCAAGCGCTTAGTCCAGTGCTCTGCACACAGGAAGCGCTCAATACAAACGATTGAATGAATGAATGTTTGTATGTACTTATTACTCTATTTTACTTGTACATATTTACTCTATTTACTTTATTTGGTTTATATGTTTTGTTTTGTTGCCTGTCTCCCCCTTCTAGACTGTGAGCCCGCTGTTGGGTAGGGACCGTCCCTAAATGTTGCCGACTTGGACTTCCCAAGCGCTTAGTCCAGTGCTCTGCACACAGTAAGCACTCAATAAATACGATTGATGATGATGATGACGATGACCACTCTCCCGCCCTTCAAAGCCTTAGAGACCATGAGCCCGCTGTTGGGTAGGGACCGTCTCCATATGTTGCCAACTTGGACTTCCCAAGCGCTTAGTCCAGTGCTCTGCACACAGGAAGCGCTCAATACAAATGATTGAATGAATGAATGTTTGTATGTATTTATTACTCTATTTTACTTGTACATATTTATTCTATTTATTTTATTTGGTTTATATGCTTGGTTTTGTTGCCTGTCTCCCCCTTCTAGACTGTGAGCCCGCTGTTGGGTAGGGACCGTCCCTATATGTTGCCAACTTGGACTTCCCAAGCGCTTAGTCCAGTGCTCTGCACACAGTAAGCGCTCAGACGATTGAATGAATGAATGTTTGTATGTATTTATTACTCTATTTTACTTGTACATATTTATTCTATTTATTTTATTTGGTTTATATGTTTTGTTGCCTGTCTCCCCCTTCTAGACTGTGAGCCCGCTGTTGGGTAGGGACCGTCTCCATATGTTGCCAACTTGGACTTCCCAAGCGCTTAGTCCAGTGCACTGCACACAGGAAGCGCTCAATACAAACGATTGAATGAATGAATGTTTGTATGTATTTATTACTCTATTTTACTTGTACATATTTATTCTATTTATTTTATTTGGTTTATATGTTTGGTTTTGTTGCCTGTCTCCCCCTTCTAGACTGTGAGCCCGCTGTTGGGTAGGGACTGTCTCTATATGTTGCCAACCTGGACTTCCCAAGCGCTTAGTACAGTGCTCTGCACACAGTAAGCGCTCAATAAAGACGGCTGAATGAATGAATGACCTCAGCTGTAAAATGGGGATTTCTAGACTGTGAGCCCACTGTTGGGTAGGGACCGTCTCTATCTGTTGGCAACTTGGACTTCCCAAGGGCTTAGTCCAGTGCTCTGCACGCAGTAAGCGCTCAATAAAGACGATTGATTGATTAATAAGACTGTGAGCCCACTGTTGGGAAGGGACCGTCTCTAGATGTTGCCAACTTGGACTTCCCAAGCGCGTAGTCCAGTGCTCTGCACGCAGTAAGTGCTCAATAAAAACGATTGAATGAGTGAATGAATGACCTCAGCTGTAAAATGGGGATTTCTAGACTGTGAGCCCACTGTCGGGTAGGGACCGTCTCTATATGTTGCCAACTTGGACTTCCCAAGCGCTTCGTACAGTGCTCTGCACACAGTAAGTGCTCAATAAATACGATTGATTGATTGATTGATTAGAGAAGTAGCGTGGCTCAGTGGGAAGAGCCCGGGCTTTGGAGTCAGAGGTCGTGGGTTCAAATCCCAGCTCCCCGCCCTCCGCCTGAGCCCCCCTGCACAGACAGCGCCTGGAAGACGACTCTCCCACCCTTCAAAAGCCTTAGAGAAGCAGCGTGGCTCCGTAGGAAGAGCCCGGGCTTTGGAGTCAGAGGTCGTGGGTTCAAATCCCGGCTCCGCCAACTGTCAGCTGGGTGACTTTGGGCAAGTTACTTCACTTCTCTGGGCCTCAGGTCCCTCATCTGGAAAATGGGGATGAAGACTGTGAGCCCCTCATGGGACAACCTGATCACCTTGTAATAATAATAATAATAATAATAATAGTATTTGTTAAGCGCTTACTATGTGCAGAGCACTGTTCTAAGCACTGGGGAGATACAAGGTGATCGCCCAAAGTCGCCCAGCTGACAATTGGCAGAGCCGGGATTTGAATCCACAAACTCTGACTCCATTCATTCATTCATTCAATCGCATTTATTGAGCGCTTACTATGTGCACAGCACTGTTCTAAGCGCTGGGGAGGTTACGAGGTGAACAGGTTGTCCCACAGAGGGCTCACAGTCTTAATCCCCATTTTCCAGATGAGGTCACTGAGGCCCAGAGAAGTGAAGTGACTCGCCCAAAGTCGCCCAGCTGACAATTGGTGGAGCCGGGATTTGAACCCATGACCTCTGACTCCATTCATTCATTCATTCAATCGTATTTATTGAGCGCTTACTGTGTACAGAGCACTGCAATAACAATGATGGCATTTATTAAGCGCTTACTATGTGCACAGCACTGTTCTAAGCGCTGGGGAGGTTACAAGGTGAACAGGTTGTCCCACAGAGGGCTCACAGTCTTAATCCCCATTTTCCAGATGAGGTCACTGAGGCCCAGAGATGTGAAGTGACTCCCCCAAAGTCGCCCAGCTGACGAGTGGCGGAGCCGGGATTTGAACCCATGAACTCTGACTCCATTCATTCATTCATTCAATCGTATTTATTGAGCGCTTACTGTGTACAGAGCACTGCAATAACAATGATGGCATTTATTAAGCGCTTACTATGTGCACAGCACTGTTCTAAGCACTGGGGCAGTTACGAGGTGAACAGGTTGTCCCACGGAGGGCTCACAGTCTTAATCCCCATTTTCCAGATGAGGTCACTGAGGCCCAGAGAAGTGAAGTGACTCGCCCAAAGTCGCCCAGCTGACAACTGCTGGAGCCAGGATTTGAACCCATGAACTCTGACTCCATTCATTCATTCATTCAATCGTATTTATTGAGCGCTTACTATGTACAGAGCACTGCAATAATAATGATGGCATTTATTAAGCGCTTACTATGTGCAAAGACTGTTCTAAGCGCTGGGGCGGTTACGAGGTGAACAGGTTGTCCCACGGAGGGCTCACAGTCTTAATCCCCATTTTCCAGATGAGGGAACTGAGACCCAGAGAAGTGAAGTGACTTGCCCGAAGTCTCCCAGCTGACAAGTGGCGGAGCCGGGATTTGAACCCACGAACTCTGACTCCATTCATTCATTCAATCGTATTTATTGAGCGCTTACTGTGTACAGAGCACTGCAATAATAATGATGGCATTTATTAAGCGCTTACTATGTGCAAAGCACTGTTCTAAGCGCTGGGGCGGTTACGAGGTGAACAGGTTGTCCCACGGAGGGCTCACAGTCTTAATCCCCATTTTCCAGATGAGGGAACTGAGGCCTACAGAAGTGAAGTCACTCGCCCAAAGTCACTCAGCTGACAAGTGGCGGAGCCGGAATTTGAACCCATGACCTCTGACTCCAAAGCCCGGGATCTTTCCACTGAGCCACGCTGCTTCTCCACAGGGTAGGGCCATGAAAGTTGGCCACAACCGTCCCCTCGGCCCGTCAATTTGGCTTCGGAAATTGGGGCGGGGAGATCTGGGGAGGAAGATCTCCCTATAAACGCGGGTTTTCATTACCTTGCCAGGCTCCGGTGAGCAGAAGCTTTGGCTTCTTTTAGACTGTGAGTTGGGTCGGGACCGTCTCTATTATGTTGCCAACTTGGACTTCCCAAGCGCTTAGTACAATGCTCCGCACCCAGTAAGCGCTCAATAAACACGATCGATTGATTCTTTGAACCCACGAGCTCTGACTCCGTTCAGTCATTCATTCATAAATACGTACAAACGTATACGTTCCCCCTCGTCCCCCTCTCCATCCCCCCATCTTACCTCCTTCCCTTCCCCACAGCACCTGTATATTTGTATATATGTTTGTACATATTTATTACTCTATTTATTTATTTTACTTGTACATATCTATTCTATTTATTTTATTTTGTTAGTATGTTTGGTTTTGTTCTCTGTCTCCCCCTTTTAGACTGTGAGCCCACTGTTGGGTAGGGACCGTCTCTGTATGTTGCCAACTTGGACTTCCCAAGCGCTTAGTCCAGTGCTCCGCACCCAGTAAGCGCTCAATAAATACGATCCATTGATTCTTCGAACCCACGAGCTCTGACTCCGTTCAGTCATTCATTCATAAATACGTACAAACATATACGTTTCCCCTCGTCCCCCCTCTCCATCCCCCCATCTTACCTCCTTCCCTTCCCCACAGCACCTGTATATTTGTATATATGTTTGTACATATTTATTACTCTATTTATTTATTTTACTTGTACATATCTAGTCTATTCATTTTATTTTGTTAATATGTTTGGTTTTGTTGTCCGTCTCCCCCCTTCTAGCCTGTGAGCCCGCTGTTGGGTAGGGACCGTCTCTAGATGTTGCCAACTTGGACGTCCCAAGCGCTTAGTCCAGTGCTCCGCACCCAGTAAGCGCTCAATAAATACGATCGATTGATTCTTTGAACCCACGAGCTCTGACTCCGTTCAGTCATTCATTCATAAATACGTACATATACGTTCCCCCTCGTCCCCCTCTCCATCCCCCCCATCTTACCTCCTTCCCTTCCCCACAGCACCTGTATATATGGATAGATGTTTGTACATATTTATTACTCTATTTTACTTGTACATATCTATTCTATTTATTTTATTTTGTTAGTATGGTTGGTTTTGTTCTCTGTCTCCCCCTTTTAGACTGTGAGCCCACTGTTGGGTAGGGACTGTCTCTATATGTTGCCAACTTGTGCTTTCCAAGCGCTTAGTCCAGTGCTCTGCACACAGTAAGTGCTCAATAAATACGATTGATTGATTGATTAACAAATCCCTCAACTATTTTATTACTCATTCATTCATTGTCATTCAGTCTTCTAGCCTGTGAGCCCACTGTTGGGTAGGGACCGTCTCTAGATGTTGCCAACTTGGACTTCCCAAGCGCTTAGTCCGGTGCTCTGCACACAGTAAGCGCTCAATAAATACGATTGATTGATTGACTGATATATACATATATCACCTGGAAAATGGGGATGAAGACTGCAAGCCTCCCGTGGGACCACCTGATCACCTTGTAACCTCCCCAGCGCTTAGAACAGTGCTTTGCACATAGTAAGCGCTTAATAAATGCCATTATTATTCTTATTATTATTATATACAGGTGCTGCTACAACTAGATCTCCCTTAGTCCAGTGCTCTCCACACAGCATCACCATCAATCGTATTTATTGAGCGCTTACTGTGTGCAGAGCACTGGACTAAGCGCTTGGGAAGTCCAAGTTGGCAACATCTAGAGACGGTCCCTACCCAACAGTGGGCTCACAGTCTAGAAGGGGGAGGCGCTTACAGTATTTATTGAGCGCTTACTGGTGCGGAGCACTGGACTAAGCGCTTGGGAAGTCCCGGTTGGCCCGGGCTCTTTCCACCGCGCCGCGCTGCTTCCCCTCCGGCGGATCGGGTCCGGGTGGGGACGAGGAGGGAGATGCCCCCCAACCCGCCCGGCCGCCGGCTCTCCCGCTCCCTGCCCTCCTCAGGGACCCCCCTTCCCGCTCGGCCCGGGACCGGAGGGCACGACCACCCACCTCGGGTAGCCGGTACAGCTTCATGGTGCGCTGCATGGTCATGTTGCGGCTCAAGTGGGAGAACTTGACCTCGATCAGTTTCCGTGGGTTCAGGGAGCGGTGCCAATACCTGCGGGGACGTTACGTACACATCCCACCCTCCTCATCCCCCCCACCGCCTTACCCCCCTTCCCCTCCCCACACCACCAGTACATATGTTTCTACAGATCCTCGTGTCTCTCCCCACTTCAATCCACACTTCACGCTGCTGCCCAGATTGTCTTTGTCCAGAAACGCTCTGGGTATGTTACTCCCCTCCTCAAAAATCTCCAGTGGCTCCCAATCAATCTGCGCATCAGGCAGAAACTCCTCCCCCTGGGCTTCCAGGCTGTCCGTCCATCCCCTGGCCCCCTCCTACCTCACCTCCCTTCTCTCCTTGTCCATCGCAGCCCGCACCCTCCGCTCCTCCGCCGCTCACCTCCTCACCATTAGGCCTCGTTCTCGCCTGTCCCACCATCGACCCCCAGCCCACGTCCTCCCCCGGGCCTGGAATGCCCCCAATCCCTCTGCCCCTCCGCCCAGCTAGCTCTCTTCCTCCCTTCAAAGCCCTGCTGAGAGCTCACCTCCTCCAGGAGGCCTTCCCAGACTGAGCCCCTTCCTTCCTCTCCCCCTCGTCCCCCTCTCCATCCCCCCCCATCTTACCTCCTTCCCTTCCCACAGCACCTGTATATATGTATATATGTTTTATACATATTTATTACTCTATTTATTTATTTATTTATTTTGCTTGTACATATCTATTCTATTTATTTTATTTTGTTAGGATGTTTGGTTTTGTTCTCTGTCTCCCCCTTTTAGACTGTGAGCCCACTGATAGGTAGGGACTGTCTCTAGATGTTGCCAACTTGTACTTCCCAAGTGCTTAGTACAGTGCTCTGCACACAGTAAGCGCTCAATAAGTACGATTGATGATGATGATGATTTATTACTCTATTTTACTTATATATACTTATATACTTGTATATACTTATACATATATGTATATATGTTTGTACATATTTGTTACTCTATTTATTTATTTTGCTTGTACCTATCTATTCTATTTATTTTATTTTGTTAGGATGTTTGGTTTTGTTCTCTGTCTCCCCCTTTTAGACTGTGAGCCCACTGTTGGGTAGGGACTGTCTCTAGATGTTGCCAACTTGGACTTCCCAAGCGCTTAGTCCAGTGCTCTGCACACAGTAAGCGCTCAATAAATATGATTGATGATGATGATGATGATGATGATTTATTACTCTATTTATTTTACTTATATATACTTATACACTTGTATATACTTACACATATATGTATATATGTATATATGTTTGTACATATTTGTTACTCTATTAATTTATTTTACTTGTACATATCTATTCTACTTATTTTGTTAGTATCTTTGGTTTTGTTCTCTGTCTCCCCCTTTTAGACTGTGAGCCCACTGATGGGTAGGGACTGTCTCTACATGTTCTCAACTTGTACTTCCCAAGCACTTAGTACAGTGCTCTGCACACAGTAAGGATTCAATAAATATGATTGATGATGATGATGATGATTTATTACTCTATTTTACTTATATGTACTTATATACTTGTATATACTTAACATATATGCATATATGTTTGTACATATTTGTTACTCTATTTATTTATTTATTTTGCTTGTACCTATCTATTCTATTTTATTTTGTTAGGATGTTTGGTTTTGTTCTCTGTCTCCCCCTTTCAGACTGTGAGCCCGCTGTTGGGTAGGGACTGTCTCTAGATGTTGCCAACTTGTACTTCCCAAGCGCTTAGTCCAGTGCTCTGCATGCAGTAAGCGCTCAACAAATACGACTGATGATGATGATTTTACTTGGACCTCTTTATCCCATTTATTTTATTTGGCCTATATGTTTTGTCCCTCCTCCCTCTCCCCATCCCCTTTCTTTTGTTAATATGTTTTATTTGGTCGTCCATCTCCCCCTTCTACCCTGTGAGCCCACTGTTGGGTAGGGGCCGTCTCTAGATGTTGCCAACTTGGACTTCCCAAGCGCTTAGTCCACTCCTTCATTCATGCAATCATATTTGTTTACAGGGACCTTAAACCCGAAAACATCCTGTTAGATAAAGAAGGCCATATCAAGCTTACGGATTTTGGGTTTGCGAAGAAGACGGTCAACAAGTAAGGCGGACCCTCTTTCGTTACTCTATTTTTATTTATTTTACTTGTCCATGTCTGTTCTATTTATTTTATTTTGTTAGTCTGTTTGGTTTTGTTCTCTGTCTGTCTCCCCCTTTTAGACTGTGAGCCCGCTGTTGGGTAGGGCCTGTCTCTAAATGCTGCCAACTTGGACTTCCCAAGCGCTTAGTCCAGTGCCCTGCACACAGTAAGCACTCAATAAATACGACTGAATGAATGAATTTATTACTCTTTTACTTGTACATACTTATTCTATTTATTTTACTTTTTGTTAATATGTTTGGTTTTGTTCTCTGTCTCCCCCTTCTAGACTGTGAGCCCGCTGTTGGGTAGGGCCCGTCTCGATATGTTGCCAACTTGGACTTCCCAAGCGCTTAGTACAGTGCTCGGCACACAGTAAGCGCTCAACAAATACAACGATGAATGAATGTACTTGATCGCCTTGTACCCCCCCCCCAGCGCTTAGAACAGTGCTTTGCACACAGTAAGCGCTTAACAAATGCCATCATTATTATTATTGGAGATCGAGTTGTAGGGGGGAGGGCAGGGCCAGGTGAGGGGGGGGCGGGCGAAGGGGCGGCTTTTTTTTTACCTGCAGGTGCCGACGGGCTTGGGAAGCACCACGCCGGCCGTGTAAACAGCTTGGAAGATGCCCTCCAAGTGGACCCGCCGGGTTATCTCCCGGATCAGCACCGGCGCCACCCGCTTGGACCGCAGCTTCTTGTGGACGCAGAGGAAGTTGATCTCCACCATTTTCTTCTCTCTGCAGCCGGACGGGCGGGAAGAGGGCCGGGGTCACGGCGGGAGGGGGGTCTCGCCCGTCCCGCCATGCCCTCCCTCCGCCCATCCGCCAGGCTCGCTCTCTTCCTCCCTTCAAAGCCCTACTGAGAGCTCACCTCCTCCGGGAGGCCTTCCCACACTCAGCCCCCTCCTTCCTCTCCCCCTCCCCATCGCCCCCGCCTTACCTCCTTCCCCTCCCCACAGCACCTGTATAGATGTATATAGGTTTGTACAGATTTAATAATAATAATGGCATTTATTAAGCGCTCACTATACGCAAAGCACTGTTCTAAGTGCTGGGGAGGTTACAAGGTGATCAGGTTGTCCCACAGTCACAGTCTTCATCCCCCATTTTACAGATGAGGGAACTGAGGCCCAGAGAAGCGAAGTGACTTGCCCGAGGCCACACAGCTGACAAGTGGCGGAGCCGGGATTTGAACCCTTGACCTCTGACTCCAAAGCCCGGGCTCATTCCACTTAGCCACGCTGCTTCTCTACTTACTCTATTTATTTATTCTATTTGTACATATTTAATTTTGTTAACATGTTTGGTTTTGTTCTCCGTCTCCCCCTTCTAGACTGTGGGCCCACTGTTGGGTAGGGACCGTCTCTATCTGTGGCCGACTTGGACTTCCCAAGCGCTTAGTCCAGTGCTCTGCACACAGTAAGCGCTCAATAAATACGATTGAATGAATGAATATGTTTGTACAGATTACTCTATTTGTACATATTTATTCTATTTATTTTATTTTGTTAATATGTTTTGTTTTGTTGTCTGTCTCCCCCTTCTAGACTGTGAGCCCACTGTTGGGTAGGGACCGTCTCTATATGTTGCCAACTTGGACTTCCCAAGCGCTTAGTACAGTGCTCTGCACACAGTAAGCGCTCAATAAATACAATTGATTGATTAGGGACCGTCTCTAGATGTTGTCAACTTGGAGTTCTCAAGCGCTTAGTCCAGTGCTCTGCACACAGTAAGTGCCCAATAAATACGACTGAATGAATGAATTAATGATGATGTTGTATAGAGCTATAATTCTATTTATTCTGCTCTGCACACAGTAAGTGCTCAATAAATACAAATGAATGAATGAATGAATATAGCTTTAATTCATTCATTCAATTGTATTTATTGAGCACTTACTGTGTGCTGAGCACTGGACTAAGCGCTTGGGAAGTCCAAGTTGGCAACATATAGAGATGGTCCCTGCCCAACAGCGGGCTCACAGTCTAATTGTTCTGACAATTTTGACACCCGTCCCCATGTTTGGTTCTGTTCTCTGTCTCCCCCTTTTAGACTGTGAGCCCACTGCTGGGTAGGGACTGTCTCTATGTGATGCCAATTTGTACTTCCCAAGCGCTTAGTACAGTGCTCTGCACATAGTAAGCGCTCAATAAATACGATTGATTGATTGATTACAACGGTGCTTTACACAGAGTAAGCGCTTAATAAACGCTTGACCCCGCGACCTCTGACTCCAAAGCCCGGGCTCTTTTCCCACTGGGCCCCGCTGCTTCTCGAAGCGGCTTTACCCCCCCCCCGCCCCGCGGGCCGGTGGTGGTGCTTACGTGTTGTAAATGTGGATGCTGGCGGGAATGGCGCTGATGAACCCCACCAGTTTCTTGCTGGTCACCACCCGGACTCCGCAATGCCACTGAGGCAGCCAGCCGGGGGGGCGGAGGGCCCTGGACGGACAGAGGGACGACGCCATGAGACGGAGAAGCCCGGGGCGCCCGCCGCCCCCCTCGCCCCCACTCGGACTTCCCCAGCGCTTAGTCCAGTGCTCTGCACCCAGTAAGCGCTCAGTAAATACCCCCGAACCATCGGACCAAGCTCACCACAGCAGGAACTCGGGCGAGTAGTCGAAGCGGAACATGTTGTCGTCGTCCTCCACGTAGTTCTCGTTGAGGAGCGTGTACAGCTCCTTCAGCTGCGGGACGGGGCCGAGAGAGGCGGTCGGTCGGTCGGCCGCCCGCCGCGTGACGGGGCCGGCCACTGACCGTCTCCCCCTTCTATCAATCAATCAATCAATCGTATTTATTGAGCGCTTACTATGTGCAGAGCGCCGGACTGAGCGCTTGGGAAGTACAAATTGGCAGCATCTAGAGACGGTCCCTACGGCTCACAGTCGGGTAGAGGCCGTCTCTAGATGTTGCCAGCTTGGACTACCCAAGCGCTCAGCACAGCGCTCGGCACACAGTAAGCGCTCAATAAATACGACTGAATGAATGAATGAACTGACAGGGCGCGGCAGCGCCCAGAAGGCACCAGAGCGGCCCCGGACTGGGCCCTCCAACTGAAATCTCACCTCCTCCGGGAGGCCTTCCCAACCTGAGCCCCCTTTTTCCTCTCCTCCTCCCCGTCCCTCCCGCCCTACCTCCTTCCCCTCCCCACAGCACCCGAATATTCATCCATTCGATCGTATTTACTCATCACCATCAATCGTATTTATTGAGCGCTTACTATGTGCAGAGCATCATCACCGTCAATCGTATTTATTGAGCGCTTACTATGCGCAGAGCACTGTACTAAGCGCTTGGGAAGTGGCAACAGAGAGAGACGGTCACTACCCAACAGCGGGCGCGCGTTCATTCAATCCTATTTATTGAGCGCTTACTGTGTGCAGAGCACTGGACTAAGCGCTTGGGAAGTCCGAGTCGGCCACAGAGAAAGACGGTCCCTACCCAACAACAGGCTCACATTCGTTCATTCCTTTATTTAATCGTATTTATTGAGCGCTTACTGTGTGCAGAGCACTGGACTAAGCGCTTGGGAAGCGGCAACAGAGAGAGACGGTCCCTACCCAACAACGGGCTCACATTTGTTCATTCCTTTATTTAATTGTATTTATTGAGCGCTTACTGTGTGCAGAGCACTGGACTAAGCGCTTGGGAAGTGGCAACAGAGAGACGGTCCCTACCCAACAACGGGCTCACATTCGTTCATTCCTTTATTTAATCGTATTTATTGAGCGCTTACTGTGTGCAGAGCACTGGACTAAGCGCTTGGGAAGCGGCAACAGAGAGAGACGGTCCCTACCCAACAACGGGCTCACATTCATTCATTCCTTTATTTAATCGTATTTATTGAGCGCTTACTGTGTGCAGAGCACTGGACTAAGCGCTTGGGAAGCAGCAACAGAGAGAGACGGTCCCTACCCAACAACGGGCTCACATTCGTTCATTCCTTTATTTAATCGTATTTATTGAGCGCTTACTGTGTGCAGAGCACTGGACTAAGCGCTTGGGAAGTGGCAACAGAGAGAGACGGTCCCTACCCAACAATGGGCTCACATTCATTCATTCCTTTATTTAATCGTATTTATTGAGCGCTTACTGTGTGCAGAGCACTGGACTAAGCGCTTGGGAAGGGGCAACAGAGAGAGACGGTCCCTACCCAACAACAGGCTCACATTCATTCATTCCTTTATTTAATCGTATTTATTGAGCGCTTACTGTGTGCAGAGCACTGGACTAAGCGCTTGGGAAGCGGCAACAGAGAGAGACGGTCCCTACCCAACAACGGGCTCACATTCGTTCATTCCTTTATTTAATCGTATTTATTGAGCGCTTACTGTGTGCAGAGCACTGGACTAAGCGCTTGGGAAGCGGCCACAGAGAGAGACGGTCCCTACCCAACAACGGGCTCACATTCGTTCATTCCTTTATTTAATCGTATTTATTGAGCGCTTACTGTGTGCAGAGCACTGGACTAAGCGCTTGGGAAGCGGCCACAGAGAGAGACGGTCCCTACCCAACAACGGGCTCACATTCGTTCATTCCTTTATTTAATCGTATTTATTGAGCGCTTACTGTGTGCAGAGCACTGGACTAAGCGCTTGGGAAGCGGCAACAGAGAGAGACGGTCCCTACCCAACAACGGGCTCACATTCGTTCATTCCTTTATTTAATCGTATTCATTGAGCGCTTACTGTGTGCAGAGCACTGGACTAAGCGCTTGGGAAGCGGCAACAGAGAGAGACGGTCCCTACCCAACAACAGGCTCACATTCGTTCATTCCTTTATTTAATCGTATTTATTGAGCGCTTACTGTGTGCAGAGCACTGGACTAAGCGCTTGGGAAGCGGCCACAGAGAGAGACGGTCCCTACCCAACAACGGGCTCACATTCGTTCATTCCTTTATTTAATCGTATTTATTGAGCGCTTACTGTGTGCAGAGCACTGGACTAAGCGCTTGGGAAGCGGCCACAGAGAGAGACGGTCCCTACCCAACAACGGGCTCACATTCGTTCATTCCTTTATTTAATCGTATTTATTGAGCGCTTACTGTGTGCAGAGCACTGGACTAAGCGCTTGGGAAGCGGCAACAGAGAGAGACGGTCCCTACCCAACAACGGGCTCACATTCGTTCATTCCTTTATTTAATCGTATTCATTGAGCGCTTACTGTGTGCAGAGCACTGGACTAAGCGCTTGGGAAGCGGCAACAGAGAGAGACGGTCCCTACCCAACAACAGGCTCACATTCGTTCATTCCTTTATTTAATCGTATTTATTGAGCGCTTACTGTGTGCAGAGCACTGGACTAAGCGCTTGGGAAGCGGCAACTGAGAGAGACGGTCCCCACCCAACAACGGGCTCACATTCATTCATTCCTTTATTTAATCGTATTTATTGAGCGCTTACTGTGTGCAGAGCACTGGACTAAGCGCTTGGGAAGCGGCAACAGAGAGAGACGGTCCCTACCCAACAACGGGCTCACATTCATTCACTCCTTTATTTAATCGTATTTATTGAGCGCTTACTGTGTGCAGAGCACTGGACTAAGCGCTTGGGAAGCGGCAACAGAGAGAGACGGTCCCTACCCAACAACGGGTTCACATTCATTCATTCCTTCATTTAATCGTATTTATTGAGCGCTTACTGTGTGCAGAGCACTGGACTAAGCGCTTGGGAAGCGGCAACAGAGAGAGACGGTCCCTACCCAACAGCAGACTCGCATTCATTCATTCATTCATTCATTTCAAGGCCCTGCTGAGAGCTCACCTCCTCCAGGAGGCCTTCCCAGACTGAGCCCCTTCCTTCCTGTCCCCCTCGTCCCCCTCTCCATCCCCCCATCTTACCTCCTTCCCTTCCCCACAGCACCTGTATATATGCATATATGGTTGTACATATTTATTACTCTATTTATTTATTTTACTTGTACATTTCTATCCTACTTATTTTATTTTGTTGGTATGTTTGGTTCTGTTCTCTGTCTCCCCCCTTTTAGACTGTGAGCCCACTGTTGGGTAGGGACTGTCTCTATGTGATGCCAATTTGTACTTCCCAAGCGCTTAGTCCAGTGCTCTGCACACAGTAAGCGCTCAATAAATACGATCGATTGATTGATTGATTTAATCGTATTTATTGAGCGCTTCCCGTGTGCGGAGCACAGGAACAGTCGTGTCTCCCGGAGAGCGGAAATCCCGTGGGAATCACGCCCTCCCCCAACCTCTTCCTGGCAGGGAACAGGAACTCCGGGGTGGCCCTGCCAACTCTGGCTGACGGAGCGGGCACCGATGCCCGCACCCAACAATTTAACGGCCATTTCTATCCTGGAGGGGGTCGGGGGGTGACGGCACTCGGGGGTTACAGCAGGGAAGCCCTGCGACCCAAGACCCCCCGATTCTTCGGCGTTCCTGAAAAGCAGGGAGGGGGGGGGCTGAGATGCCATTATCATGCCATTAATAATATGCCATTATGCCATTAATTCCCCCTTTTAGACTGTTGGGTAGGGACTGTCTCTATATGTTGCCAATTTGGACTTCCCAAGCGCTTAGTCCAGTGCTCTGCACATAGTAAGCGCTCGATAAATACGATTGATGATTAATAAATGTCATTATTATTATTATTCTACACACCCACCCGTAGGAGGCCGAGATGGCGAGATCACGGCCTCCTGCGGGTGGGTGTGTAGAATAATAATAATAATAATAATAATAATAATGGCATTTATTAAGCGCTTACTACGTGCAAAGCACTGTTCTAAGCGCTGGGGAGGTTACAAGGTGATCAGTTTGTCCCGCGGGGGGCTCACAGTCTTCATCCCCATTTTACAGAGGAGGGAACTGAGGCCCAGAGAAGTGAAGTTTTAGACTGTGAGCCCCGTGTTGGGTAGGGACTGTCTCTATGTGTTGCCAACTTGGACTTCCCAAGCGCTTAGTCCAGTGCTCTGCACATAGTAAGCGCTCGATAAATACGATTGATGATGATGATGATGATGATGATATACGGTGCCAACTTGGACTTCCCAAGGGCTTAGTCCAGTGCTCTGCACACAGTAAGCGCCCAATAAATACGATTGATGATGATGATGATATATGGTGCCAACTTGGACTTCCCAAGCGCTTAGTCCAGTGCTCTGCACACAGTAAGCGCCCAATAAATACGATTGATGATGATGATGATGATGATATATGGTGCCAACTTGGACTTCCCAAGCGCTTAGTCCAGTGCTCTGCACACAGTAAGCGCCCGATAAATACGATTGATGATGATGATGATGATGATATATGGTGCCAACTTGTACTTCCCAAGCGCTTAGTCCAGTGCTCTGCACACAGTAAGCACCCGATAAATACGATTGATGATGATGATGATGATGATATATGGTGCCAACTTGTACTTCCCAAGCGCTTAGTCCAGTGCTCTGCACACAGTAAGCGTCCAATAAATACGATTGATGATGATGATGATATATGGTGCCAACTTGGACTTCCCAAGCGCTTAGTCCAGTGCTCTGCACACAGTAAGCGCCCAATAAATACGATTGATGATGATGATGATATATGGTGCCAACTTGGACTTCCCAAGCGCTTAGTCCAGTGCTCTGCACACAGTAAGCGCCCAATAAATACGATTGATTGATCGATCGGTGCCCAAAGTCACCCAGCTGACAAGCGGCGGTGCCGGGATTTGAACCCACGGCCTCTGACTCCAAAGCCCGGGCTCTTTCCACGGAGCCACGCCGCTTCTCCTAATGCCAGTGTACGGATGCGCCCAGCTGAGCTTGGAGAGTCCGGGGAATGGGGGGGACGCCGCAGGAGGGAAAGGGGAAGCGGCGTGGCTCAGTGGAAAGAGCCCGGGCTTTGGAGTCGGAGTCCACGGGTTCGAATCCCGCCTCTGCCAGCCCGCTGTTCGATAGGGACTGTCTCTATCATCAATCGTATTTACTGAGCGCTTACTATGTGCAGAGCACTGTACTAAGCGCTTGAATAATAATAATGGCATTTATTAAGCGCTTACTATGTGCAAAGCACTGTTCTAAGTGCTGAGCCCGCTGTTCGACAGGGGCTGTCTCTATCATCAATCGTATTTATTGAGCGCTTACTATGCGCAGAGCACTGTTCTAGTAATAATAATAATGGCATTTATTAAGCGCTTACTATGTGCAAAGCACTGTTCTAAGTGCTGAGCCCGCTGTTCGACAGGGACGGTCTCTATCATCAATCGTATTTACTGAGCGCTTACTATGTGCAGAGCACTGTTCTAGCAATAATAATAATGGCATTTATTAAGCGCTTACTATGTGCAAAGCACTGTTCTAAGTGCTGAGCCCGCTGTTCGATAGGGACTGTCTCTATCATCGATCATATTTATTGAGCGCTTACTATGTGCAGAGCACTGTTCTAATAATAATAATAATGGCATTTATTAAGCGCTTACTATGTGCAAAGCACTGTTCTAAGTGCTGAGCCTGCTGTTCGACAGGGACCATCTCTATCATCAATCGTATTTATTGAGCGCTTACTATGTGCAGAGCACTGTTCTAGTAATAATAATAATGGCATTTATTAAGCACTTACTATGTGCAAAGCACTGTTCTAAGTGCTAAGCCCGGTGTTCGATAGGGACTGTCTCTATCATCGATCGTATTTATTGAGCGCTTACTATGTGCAGAGCACTGTTCTAGTAATAATAATAATGGCATTTATTAAGCGCTTACTATGTGCAAAGCACTGTTCTAAGTGCTGAGCCCGCTGTTCGATAGGGACGGTCTCTATCATCGATCGTATTTATTGAGCGCTTACTATGCGCAGAGCACTGTTCTAGTAATAATAATAATGGCATTTATTAAGCGCTTACTATGTGCAAAGCACTGTTCTAAGTGCTGAGCCCGCTGTTCGACAGGGACCGTCTCTATCATCGATCGTATTTATTGAGCGCTTACTATGTGCAGAGCACTGTTCTAATAATAATAATAATGGCATTTATTAAGCGCTTACTATGTGCAAAGCACTGTTCTAAGTGCTGAGCCCGCTGTTCGACAGGGACCGTCTCTATCATCGATCGTATTTATTGAGCGCTTACTATGTGCAGAGCACTGTTCTAGTAATAATAATAATGGCATTTATTAAGCGCTTACTATGTGCAAAGCACTGTTCTAAGTGCTGAGCCCGCTGTTCGATAGGGACTGTCCCTATCATCGATCGTATTTATTGAGCGCTTACTATGTGCAGAGCACTGTTCTAGTAATAATAATAATGGCATTTATTAAGCGCTTACTATGTGCCAAGCACTGTTCTAAGTGCTGAGCCCGCTGTTCGACAGGGACTGTCTCTATCATCGATCGTATTTATTGAGCGCTTACTATGTGCAGAGCACTGTTCTAGTAATAATAATAATGGCATTTATTAAGCGCTTACTATGTGCAGAGCACTGTCCTAGTAATAATAATAATGGCATTTATTAAGCGCTTACTATGTGCGAAGCACTGTTCCAAGTGCTGAGCCCGCTGTTAGACAGGGACTGTCTCTATCATCAATCGTATTTATTGAGCGCTTACTACGTGCAGAGCACTGTTCTAGTAATAATAATAATGGCATTTATTAAGCGCTTACTATGTGCAAAGCACTGTTCTAAGTGCTGAGCCTGCTGTTCGATAGGGACTGTCTCTATCATCAATCGTATTTATTGAGCGCTTACTACGTGCAGAGCACTGTTCTACTAATAATAATAATGGCATTTATTAAGCGCTTACTATGTGCAAAGCACTGTTCTAAGTGCTGAGCCCGCTGTTCGACAGGGACTGTCTCTATCATCGATCGTATTTATTGAGCGCTTACTATGTGCAGAGCACTGTTCTAGTAATAATAATAATGGCATTTATTAAGCGCTTACTATGTGCAAAGCACTGTTCTAAGTGCTGAGCCCGCTGTTCGATAGGGACCGTCTCTATCATCGATTGTATTTATTGAGCGTTTACTATGTGCAGAGCACTGTTCTAATAATAATAATAATAATGGCATTTATTAAGCGCTTACTATGTGCTAAGCACTGTTCTAAGTGCTGAGCCCGCTGTTCGACAGGGACCGTCTCTATCATCGATCGTATTTATTGAGCGCTTACTAGGTGCAGAGCACTGTTCTAGTAATAATAATAATGGCATTTATTAAGCGCCTACTATGTGCAAAGCACTGTTCTAAGTGCTGAGCCCGCTGTTCGACAGGGACTGTCTCTATCATCGATCGTATTTATTGAGTGCTTACTATGTGCAGAGCACTGTTCTAATAATAATAATAATAATGGCATTTATTAAGCGCTTACTATGTGCAAAGCACTGTTCTAAGTGCTGAGCCCGCTGTTCGACAGGGACCGTCTCTATCATCGATCGTATTTATTGAGCGCTTACTATGTGCAGAGCACTGTTCTAAGTGCTGAGCCCGCTGTTCGACAGGGACCGTCTCTATCATCGATCGTATTTATTGAGCGCTTACTATGTGCAGAGCACTGTTCTAGTAATAATAATAATGGCATTTATTAAGCGCTTACTATGTGCAAAGCACTGTTCTAAGTGCTGAGCCCGCTGTTCGACAGGGACCGTCTCTATCATCAATCGTATTTATTGAGCGCTTACTATGTGCAGAGCACTGGTCTAAGTGCTGAGCCCGCTGTTCGACAGGGACCGTCTCTATCATCGATCGTATTTATTGAGCGCTTACTATGTGCAGAGCACTGTTCTAGTAATAATAATAATGGCATTTATTAAGCGCTTACTATGTGCAAAGCACTGTTCTAAGTGCTGGGCCCGCTGTTCGACAGGGACGGTCTCTATCATCGATCGTATTTATTGAGCGCTTACTATGTGCAGAGCACTGTTCTAAGTGCTGAGCCCCTTGTTCGATAGGGACGGTCTCTATCATCGATCGTATTTACTGAGCGCTTACTATGTGCAGAGCACTGTTCTAGTAATAATAATAATGGCATTTATTAAGCGCCTACTATGCGCAAAGCGCTGTTCTAAGCGCTGGGGTTGTACAAGGTGATCGGTTTGTCGCACGTGGGGCTCACAGCCTTCACCCCCCATTTTTACAGATGAGGGAACCCTGTGTGGTGCCAACGTGGACTTCCCAAGCGCTCAGTCCAGTGCTCCGCGCACGGCAAGCGCTCAGGAAGTAGGAGGGAGTGAATGGGGCGGGAAAAGGGGCGGGAAGGGCCCGAGGTCGGACGGCGCGACGGACTCACCACGGCCCGGTCGCCCAGGTCCAGCGCGTCCCAGGTGAAGCCCTGGGGCAGGGTGTACGGCTCCCGGCGGATGTTCTCCTTGTCGGGCTCCACGGGGCCGTGGGTGCTGACCAGCTCGCCTGCAAAACCGGCACGGTGCTCAATCCATCCATCCATCCATCCATCCATCAATCAATCGTACTTACTGAGCGCTTGCAGTGGCCCACCCCTCTCCTTCTGGCCCTGCCCCCCTGGATCGGCCCCCCAGCCCTCTCTGCACCTATATGCCCCTTTTAGACTGTGAGCCCGCTGTTGGGTAGGGACCGTCTCTATATTTTGCCAATTTGGACTTCCCAAGCGCTTAGTCCAGTGCTCTGCACATAGTAAGCGCTCAATAAATACGACTGACGATGATGCTTACTGTGGGCTGAGCGCTTGGGAAGTACGAGCTGGCAACATATCATCCATCGTATTGATTGAGCGCTTACTGGGTGCAGAGCACTGGACTGAGCGCTTGGGAAGTACGAGCTGGCAACATATAATCAGTCGATCAATCGGATTGATTGAGCGCTTACTGGGGGCAGAGCACTGGACTAAGCGCTTGGGAAGTCCGAGCTGGCAACATCTAGAGACGGCCCCTACCCGACGGTGGGCTCACAGGCTAGAAGGGGGAGACAGAGAACAAAACCAAACATATTAACAAAATAAAATAAATAGAATAGATAGGTACAAGTAAAATAGAGTAATAAATATGTACAAACATATATCAATCTTATTTATTGAGTGCTTATTGGGTGCAGAGCACTGGACTAAGCGCTTGGGAAGTCCGAGCTGGCAACATCTAGAGACAGTCCCTACCCAACAGTGGGCTCACAGTCTAGAAGGGGGAGACAGAGAACCAAACAAAACGTATTAACAAAATAAAATAAATTGAATAGATAGGTACAAGTAAAATAGAGTAATAAATATGTACAAACATATATCAATCAATCTTATTTATTGAGCGCTTATTGGGTGCAGAGCACTGGACTGAGCGCTTGGGAAGTACGAGCTGGCAACATATCATCCATCGTATTGATTGAGCGCTTACTGGGTGCAGAGCACTGGACTGAGCGCTTGGGAAGTACGAGCTGGCAACATATAATCAGTCAATCAATCGTATTGATTGAGCGCTTACTGGGTGCAGAGCACTGGACTAAGCGCTTGGGAAGTCCGAGCTGGCAACATCTAGAGACGGCCCCTACCCGACGGTGGGCTCACAGGCTAGAAGGGGGAGACAGAGAACAAAACCAAACGTATTAACAAAATAAAATAAATAGAATAGATAGGTACAAGTAAAATAGAGTAATAAATATGTACAAACATATATCAATCTTATTTATTGAGCGCTTATTGGGTGCAGAGCACTGGACTAAGCGCTTGGGAAGTCCAAGCTGGCAACACCTAGAGACAGTCCCTACCCAACAGTGGGCTCACAGTCTAGAAGGGGGAGACAGAGAACCAAACAAAACGTATTAACAAAATAAAATAAATAGAATAGATAGGTACAAGTAAAATAGAGTAATAAATATGTACAAACATATATCAATCAATCTTATTGATTGAGCGCTTACTGGGTGCAGAGCACTGGACTGAGCGCTTGGGAAGTACGAGCTGGCAACATATCATCCATCGTATTGATTGAGCGCTTACTGGGTGCAGAGCACTGGACTGAGCGCTTGGGAAGTACGAGCTGGCAACATATAATCAGTCGATCAATCAATTGGATTGATTGAGCGCTTACTGGGTGCAGAGCACTGGACTAAGCGCTTGGGAAGTCCAAGCTGGCAACATCTAGAGACGGCCCCTACCCGACGGTGGGCTCACAGGCTAGAAGGGGGAGACAGAGAACAAAACCAAACGTATTAACAAAATAAAATAAATAGAATAGATAGGTACAAGTAAAATAGAGTAATAAATATGTACAAACATATATCAATCTTATTTATTGAGCGCTTATTGGGTGCAGAGCACTGGACTAAGCGCTTGGGAAGTCCAAGCTGGCAACACCTAGAGACAGTCCCTACCCAACAGTGGGCTCACAGTCTAGAAGGGGGAGACAGAGAACCAAACAAAACGTATTAACAAAATAAAATAAATAGAATAGATAGGTACAAGTAAAATAGAGTAATAAATATGTACAAACATATATCAATCAATCTTATTGATTGAGCGCTTACTGGGTGCAGAGCACTGGACTGAGCGCTTGGGAAGTACGAGCTGGCAACATATCATCCATCGTATTGATTGAGCGCTTACTGGGTGCAGAGCACTGGACTGAGCGCTTGGGAAGTACGAGCTGGCAACATATAATCAGTCGATCAATCAATTGGATTGATTGAGCGCTTACTGGGTGCAGAGCACTGGACTAAG